>NC_060144.1:71452778-71758162 GCF_021461385.2 Schistocerca piceifrons | reverse complement strand
CAGAGGGAGTCAAAATAAAGTAGAACTTGGAGCAGTAGATGGAGCCCACTGCCGTAATCAGACCACAGCAATAGGCAGCCAGCGCTGGTCATTGAACTACACGGTCAGTGATAGCGATCAGCGCCGTGTCGTTCAACCTCTGCGTGCCGACACCCGGGAGAGTCCCCAGGGAGATTATGCAGCGTGGCCCGCTTCCGATTATGACAGCCGCCTGGTCATTGCCTATGTTCGAGAACCTTTAACTTGATATATAAACTCAGCTGCTGCCGTTAATTCAGCAAGCAGCAGCAGCACTTATGCCCACCAAAACCAGCTAGCCATCGTCGAACAGTGGGAGTAGTTACCTGACGTCCAGTCTGTGATTTTCAAAAATGGTTCTGAGCACTATGGGACTTAACAACTGAGGTCATCAGTCCCCTAGACTTAGAACTACTTAAATCTACTACCCTAAGGACATCACATACATCCATGTCCGAGGCAGGATTCGAACCTGCGACCGTAGCAGCAACGTGGTTCCGGACTGAAGCGCCTAGAACCGCTCGGCCACAACGGCCAGATGTGATTTTCAACCCTGTGCCGATTACGCAGCCATTATCTACCGCCTCTGGGCCACGATTCCCTGCCTATCATCTGCCCAACTGGACAACAGTTCGCCACAGTATCGGAAGTATAACGGAAGGTCCCAGTAATCACAGCAGCCGCCGAGATGTCAGCGGAGACGTCATTGCTCTGGGGCTAAGGACTGGGTTGCAGCTGGGGGTACACGGAGGTATCGTCGCCGGAATTACGAGCCTCTCGCAACGCAGCAGCAGTGGTGGTGGAGCATACGGTCAGCAGCTAGAGAAGTACTGGCGAAAACTCTCACAGAGTATTCGTCTTACCCAACATCGATACTTGCAGTTTTCAAGTGTCATGGTTGTCTACAAACAGCAGTAAAGACGTTTTTGTAACGTCAAGTGGCCCCTCTTGTTCTGTACATCACCTCGATCTTTCGTAGAGAACTGCCGTTCACAACCAGCCATCCTACGAATCCTCTCGTAATCAACAGTTCAGATGTTAGACACCAATGAACCTGTATGGTAACTACATTGCTTGACATTTGCTAAGGAACAGAGGCATTGTTGGACAGGAATAATCACAGGGAATGGTGGACGACATGGAACACATTAGATAACTAATAAAGGTGCAGTGGTGCATTTATAACGAAAATGGTACAGATTTCACCACATGTGGAAGCAGGATAACGGAAATAAAAAATGTTCATGTTTGAGGCGGGTAACCCTCCCAACACAGAGATCGATATCGGAATATGTCCTCCTCGCACACTAAAGCACAGCTTGCACATGGTATTCCTGCTGGCTACCAATGGCTACCAAAGTGTTGAGGAGTCCTTAGGGGATAATGTCCCACCCTTCATTCAAGACAGTTTTCAGTTTTTGCATAGTTCATGGAGAGGAGAATTCGTTGATAAACACTTCTGCTGAGAGGGCTCCGCGCATACCCTACAGGGTTTAGGTCAGGTCAGTAGATATGCTATTCCATACGGTCAGTATCTTCACTTTCCACTGTGTCTGACACCTCAGCGATCCTGTGTAGGAGGTCATTGTCGTGAATAAACAGCATGTTGAGACCTACGAGACCCCTTAACGTATGGATAATGAACCAGAATGATCTGCCTGCAACACTGATATGTTGCATCGGTATTTAGCGCAAGTATCGGCCTCTCTAAGTAACGCGTGCCCAAACCGTAAGCCAAATCCACCGATGGCATTCTGTGGCGTGTAACGTGTTCCTTTCTCTCTCTACACTAAATGAGGCGAGAATCAACTGCCACAGTGGAGTGGGTGGCGGCCAGAATAACTTGTCATAGTGAAACGGGATTCGTTCACTCTGAACCGCTGTTACTGACCCAACCAACGTGTTCTCTACTCCAACTAAATCATTCTCGACGATGACGAGCGGGATGCATTTAAGAGGCCTCTCAGCACACAAACCAGCCTCATTCAATTTCTACGAAATGGTTCTGACAGACACACATGTATCGGTAGCGGTTGCAATGTTTACAGCGATTTGCCTAGGATTGATGTGTCCCTTTCCACCATTAGGGCTTCGTATCGATCCTCTTGCGGTGTGTTGGTCCGTCTTCGATCATCGGAATGCTTTCGCAAAGCATTTCCACCTTCAGAGGCCTTTTTTATCCTCGAGATGACTCATTTCGACACAGTCATTGTTGTGGCCGTATTAGAGATACTTTGACCAGTTTAGAGCCGTCCAACTGCTTGTCCACCATGGTAAACACCCACATCTCACACGGAATGTCGCACTAATCGGTTCCACAACACCCTCCGCCAAACACCGTACAGAGTGAAACATCGAATGAATGAAGAGCTTTCGTCCAAAGGCTTTGATACAGTGAAACATCCTATGATCCACATGTCCTGTTACTATCACTGATCGGGTGTTCCGTTGAAATTCTCTGTCGTTCTGCAGCAAGTGGCAGTTGTTCCTTAGTAAGTGACAGTTGTTCTGTACCAATTGGCAAACAATTTACAATTACGTTTCTCAGTGAAGCCATATATTAACAAGCCCATTAGGTTTGCTACAAACGGAAGCAGCAAGATTAAATTCTGTGTACTCAATCACTGCTTTGCATCAGTACATACTTTTTCAACTGTCATAGTCGTACCCGGTTCTTCATATTCATCTCTATGAGACAGAGACAGTGAGTCACTAACGATAGTGCAATGGTGCAAAGTGTCTTTTATGCATTTAAGAGGTCTCTGAGCATACAAACCAGCCTCATTCAATTTCCACGAAATGGTTCTGACAGACACACATGTATCGGTAGCGGTTGCAATGTTTACAGCGATTTCCCTAGGATTGATGTGTGCCTTTCTGCCATTAGGGCTTCGTATCGATTCTCTTGCGGTGTGTTGGTCCGTCTTCGATCATCGGAATGCTTTCGCAAAGCATTTCCACCTTCAGGAGCCTTTTTATATCCTCGAGATTAGCACTTGGTGAAGTTTCATTACGAATGAAACGGTCAGTCAGAACGTAGGAGCGTTGCTTGTGAATGGAAATAAGTCAGAAAAATTTAGTGTATCATTTATGTGAAGTACTGAAACACACGCGCTATTATTGTTGCGTCGTGAGTCTCTGGTAGACCTCCACAACAAGCGTAGGTTTATGCACGGTGGCCAGCGACGTAATTCTACAGCTGGACGTTGCCATAGTGACAGCACAGAACCCTGCATTGGGAAGTTCTGCCGTCACTGGTTGAGGGAGGTTTTATGTGGTGTAACAATGTGGTATACCCACAGACGAAAAAGAGACACTACAAATTCTGTCTGCTCAGCTAGTAGCAGAATTCCTTTGCTCCCACGAATTCCTCCTGTACAGTCTCCCCGCTGATCAATGGTCGAATGAATGGCTTACCTATTCCAGGCTATTGGGGAGAAGAGAAGTTTGTGGCACAACTTGACTAGAAGAAGGGATCGGTTGGTAGGACATGTCCTGAGGCATCAAGGGATCACAAATTTAGCACTGGAGGGCAGCGTGGAGGGTAAAAATAGTAGAGGGAGACCAAGACATGAATACACTAAGCAGATTCAGAAGGATGTAGGTTGCAGTAGGTACTGGGAGATGAAGGAGCTTGCACAGGATAGAGTAGCATGGAGAGCTGCATCAAACCAGTCTCAGGACTGAAGACCACAACAACAACAATTCCAGGCTCATCGAGTAGCGTCAACAGTCGAGTGAAGCCGCTGACCTACGAACTGTCATCTACTCCAGATGGTTCTGGGTTTCCAGCGTGATCTGCCGAAGTGAGGCTGCCCAGCGTATGCCACTCCCCGACGCTTCTAGGTTCGACGTGACGCGCATGTGTTTTCCGCCATTCTAAACGCACTTGCGAGACGCACGCCAGTTTACCTGCCTATTTCAGGTGCGCTGCGGAGTTGACACACAGGCTGATCAGGGAGATCGCTGCCCGCTACCAATCGCTGCTGTTGGGATGCGTATCAGCCGCGATCACCTGTCATCGAAGTAGTGTATCAACGTTTCCTTATCTGCCTAACAACAGGTTTAGACATGATAGCCCTCCGCGCTTCTCTGTCCTGTACTTGCTTCTACGTTCTTTGGTATCCTCAATGCGGTCCACTGAAATCATCTAGCATCTGCCAACTTCTTCTGTCCTGCCCTCATGAAAACCTTTAGTTACTTGTACTAGAAGATAATCTTGTGTCAATTTATGTCCTGCCCCGTTTAATTCCTCGTTTTTTATTTTCAGCAACGTCCTCCGATCTTCTACAACTCTTTCGAGTACTTCCACTTCACTGAATTTATCATTCCACATGTTCTTCTCTATTATCCGCCATGTTCTCATTTCACAAGCTTCAATGCTCTTCGCGTCCTGTTTTCTCAGTATCTTATATTTCCGCTCTATATAAGGCCACCTCAATACCCGACTTTTCACTAATCTCCTTGATAATTCTCAGGTCGGATCACTAGCTAAGAGATTTTTCTGCTTCAGAAGTGCCTCTTTCGCCAGAACCTTTCTGACTTTATTGTCCTGTTCACAGTTCATATTTTCCCTACTCCAACTTTTGAAATACTTAGATGTCCTGACCTGTTCTATGGTTTCAGTCTCTACACTCCGCTCTTTTATTCTTTATGCCTATAACCATGCCTTTCGGTTTCTTTTTATTTATCCAAAATTAAAGCAACAAACGGAAACTATTCAAGGTTGCGTTTATTTTGCCACAAAACAGTGTAAACAGGTAATAATAAAGTAGAAACGATGTAAAGATTACCGAACATAATAAACTGCAACATGCATAACGGTAGACAAAAATGTTCTTCGTTTTTATCAAACGTGACGGATTTGCACGCATATTCTGACAACTAGTTAATGTGCTCAGCATGGGTTTTGACCACCTATGGCTCCAATACAGGCCAGACAACGACGGAACGTACTGCGAATGATGTCATGAATCCCATGTTGAGGCAATGAAGCCCATTATTCCTGCAGAGTTGCCCACAAGCCTTGGAGAGTGGTTGGTAGATTCTGACGAGATGCAAAACGTCTCCCTAGTGTATCCCAGACATGCGCTATCGAATAAAAATCGGTAGGGCGAGAAGGCCACGCCATTTGTGCAATATCTTTCGTTTCCAAAAAGACATCAACCATCAATACGAAGTTTGGGCCAACAGCACCTCGCAACAATGGCGCATGGGATGCCAAGATCTGCGCTATCGAATAAAAATCGGTAGGGCGAGAAGGCCACGCCATTTGTGCAATATCTTTCGTTTCCAAAAAGACATCAACCATCAGTACGAAGTCTGGGCCAACAGCATCTCGCAACAACCGCGCATGGGATGCCAAGATCTGCGCTATCGAATAAAAATCGGTAGGGTGAGAAGGCCACGCCATTTGTGCAATATCTTTCGTTTCCAAAAAGACATCAACCATCAATACGAAGTTTGGGCCAACAGCACCTCGCAACAACCGCGCATGGGATGCCAAGATCTCCTTATGGTACCTGACAGCAGCTAAATCATTCTGATTCACGAGCACAGACTCACAGTAGGGATGTCGGTCTCTTTCCACAATGTTCTGGTCGCGAAATCGTGTTCCACCTTCCCTTCAGATATGAATCCGTGGAGACTCACTCTCGAGACCAAATCAGTATTCATGTGTGAAAAGAACATAGGCCCACCGTTCTACCGTTCAGGCGGCATGTTGACGGTTCCACTCTAGACCTTTCCTTCTGTGAAGACACGTCAGAGGTAAACATACAGCGGGTTTCCAACGATAAAGGCCACTCCACTGAAGCCTTATGTACACCATTTACCTCGATACAACCCGTCAAGGGGAAGCTGCATGGCCAGATGATAGTTGCAGTGCATACTGAAGTGGTACCGTCGTGCACTTACAGCCAAAGTACAGTCCACTCTTCCTGATGTCACACGTGGTCGGCCGTGTTCTGATATCCGGGATAAGCTTCGGTCTCTATAAACAACAGAATGATTCATATTAACCCATCTGGGAACATCAGTTTGCGTCTTCTCTGTGCCATACTGCACCGCTTGTGACTGCACAGCGATTCTGAATGTAGGACTACCTTGAAAACACTACTCCGTTTGATAGGTGCCCTCACGTCATTGCTGGCGTGGTTGCCCGTTGATCGGAATGCCGTCTTCCGTGCAGAACACGATCGTACCGACATCTGTTGACAGTTTATATGATTGTATCGTGAATTAAACACGGGACAGGAGATAGCAGTTTGTTGCTTAATTTTGGACACCACTGTATTTCACATCGAATGCCACACAGGCTTTATTTAGATCATTTGGGGCATTTCATTCAGTTTCTCTTCACTTTATGTAAAAACCCCCATTTTTTCTGCGAGTCTTGTGCATTTCAATTTCCGTACACATTTTCAGGTGCCTCTTTTCCCCCGCAGACAACATTTCACTATTTCCTTCAAATAAATGTTAAATAGGATCGGTGAGAGGCAACAGCCTCGTCTGACGCCTTCCCAAGCTGGCTGTCAACCGAGGTCTCATCTTCGTACTATTTTCTTTTGATTTAAGTTCTGATTTGCAGTCTTCCCTCTTTCCACACTACTCCATTTCCCTCCAAGATATCCATCAGCGCATTCAACTGCACTTTGGCAAAGATCTTTTCGACGTTCATGAAGGCCACAAATATGTCTTTGCCCTTATCTGTACCTATTTCACCAAGAAGTCCAATAGCATGTGGTGTCCCTTTTTTCGTTCTGCAACCAAATTGTGCCTCTCCATTGTTTTCTTCCTGCAGTACGTATAGCGTATTCAAAGAACTTTTGGTGCCTCCTATACTGGACAGGTTATCCTGCCTTCTTGAAATATTTTGCAATTCATCCGCTACTACGGATACAAGAAGGTCCTCTTGTCAATACCCTCTGCCATATATGTACTTTCAAAGAGAGGTTAACTCCTATCGGCCTATTTCTCTTGAAACCTTCAAGTTTTTTGCTGGATTATCGTAAACTCCACAAGATTTTTGTATTTCAATGTCCCATTTATTTCTGGCCCCAGGATGAGTCCCACCTTTCCTTTTCATTTACTACTGCTTCCTTCTCAATATGCTTATCAGAAAGTTTTTTCTCAGCTTCATGGAGCCTTTCTGAATATGTTCTCCAACTTTGTGTGGGTCGCTTATTAGAGAGCCTCCTTTGTTTTCTATATGTGTATTAGGTTTGTTTTTTCTTAGCTTCTTGATACATGTCTTCATATTTGCCCTCTTTCTCCGGTGACGCTGTTTCCGAGCAAAATCCCTCGCTCATTTTTCCCTATACTGACCTGTTACTCTTCTCATCTCGCGGCGTAATCTAGTACATTGCCATTTTCCTTCTTCTGTTTAAGCATATTTCATTTTTTTCTATTTATTCCATTTTTTGGATCACGATATCTGTAATCACGATTTTCTTCTCCTCGTCCACTTCCAAGCTCCAACCATTTCTTTACTTGTCGCTTTCTCGGTGTCCCTAAACTGGATCCACTCTTCACTTGTACTCATTTTGTTTTCTGTCTTCTTCCACTTGTCTGTGAAATGTAGTTCCAGTATTTTCCTATTCTTCCCTACTCCTCAGGCGAGTACACCCTTAGTTTTTCTCTCGCTATATCAACCAACATTGTTTTCGATCTGAGAAGCATTTCAACTACAACCAGGTAGTGGTCGGAATTAATGTCCACTAGTGGATAAGCCTGGACGTCCTTCATGCCTGTCCGGAGTCTCTATGAGTATATAATGGATCTAGATTTTGACTTTATCCTTGCTGGATGTCCGTATGTACCCTCTACTTTTGTAATTGCGGAAACATTATTTACGAACGGGTTTTCCTTATAAATCCTCATCATTCTTGCATTCTTGCACCTCTCCTGGTTACCTTGCCAAACCTAAACGTTCTAGTCAGTTCTCTGTCTTTCTCCTCGCCAACCACCAGAACTCCATCAACTATCACTATGATGCACGCCCGTTTCTTCTCTTCCTCCCTCTCTCTCTCTCTCTCTCTCTCTCTCTCTCTCTCTCCCCACCAGTGACCCTGTTTTCCTGTAACACTCTCCTACTCTCCAGTCTCGTCGTTACTGTGTTGTTGGATGGTACGCATATCTAAATTAAAACTACATATTTCTTGTGACCTTTCAGTCTCAGCAGCATCAGTCCACTATTTATACATTCCACCTTCAGTATCGTGTGCTATGCTTTGTTCCCTACCATAACACCTACTCCATTCTTTCCGTTTATTTCCTCGCCTGAAGAGAGTAGTTTGAAGTTGTATGTTTGTAGCTCTCCGATGGCTCCACGTCACGCCACGCACATTCCCAGAATATCTACATTGTCTCCTTTTTAGCATTTTAAAATCTGGAAGATTGTAGCAGGGTGTGAACGTCATATGTACCAGTCATGAGCTTCGTCTCTTTCCTCTTCTTTTACGTAGTACTGTATGGAACGCCCCCTATACTAAAAAACGTTCCTGCTGAGCTCTTGTCTCCGCGCGCAATGCTGTACTCGGGTAACCCATACCATAACTTGCCGCACACGCACCTCTGCAGTGGGACCAGCTAGTCTGTAACATAAGAATAATAATGGCAGCACTGCAACTCGCAGGGAATTCCGAAGTCACGAAAATGGTAGCAGATGTGATAAACAATTTAAGCGACTCAGTTTTACAATGCATCATTACTTATTGACATTTTATAAAAATTCATTGTTACACCCACAAAGAAGCTAAAGGAGCCACCATCAGACAGTCGTATTAACGCAGCCATTATGTTCACGTAATGTCACTGTCCAAGAAATGTGTACTTTTATCTTTCAGAATGTAACACACCCATAATGCCATCAGTTCACCAATTTGTGTGATTCTGCATTACATTATGCGAACCTGTGGAGAAACAGATTCCGACACTGACCCCTTCGTGCTGATAAGTAAGACGAACATTAAATTTAAGAAGGTGTATAGAACAGCTAAGAAGGCTACATATCATAAGACCAAATGTCAGGAGCGCTAATAAAGAATGTATGCTCTGTACTGGTTAATATGACTATAAAAATTGTTAAAGAATGTTTGGGAATATGAGAGATTGCCTGATGACTGGAAAATAGCTGTAATAATCCCAGTACTAGAAAAATACCCTGGCTATGTGATGATATTGATATTTAGTTTGTTGGAGTGTCAACTGCGTGGTTACCAGTAACCATAAAAATTCACAATCTTTTTCTATCCCGTCTCACCACATACCTAAATGATGATGAAATTATCAGAGCAACAGAAACACCCAGTCCCCAGATGGAGAAAATCCCAGCCTCGGCCAGGAATCGAACCCGAGACCTCGTGATCGAGAGACAGCAATTCTAGCCACTTGACCACGAGTTAATAACCGTCAGGTATGTGATAATTATAGAGGGATGGCACTCCTTAATGTGAGCTACTAAATTCTGTCAGAGTGACTACTGAAGAAAATGAGTCCAATTGCACTAATGAATTCCAGAGGTCTATCGTATGTTTTAGAAAGAAGTCAAGAACAGAGCACTTCTCTGCGCTCAGACAGGTAACCAAGAAAAATTGGGAAGTAACTTTGATATTCATATGGTTTTTGTACATTTCAAAAGAATTTAAATATACAAAGGGAGAATCATGGACATCTTGGAAAAGTTCCAGTTTCCATAAATATTAATACAGCTAATACAGATGTGTTTGGAGGCAATCTATTGCTGAGTAAAGATCATTACAGGAATGGCAGAGCATTTTAAAGTCAGAACTGTTCTTAGACATGAAGATGCGTTATGTCGTGTACTTTTCAATTTAATTCTAGAAAAGATAGACAGAGAATACCAAAACTTTAAACTATTCTAAAACAAAACTGAGTAACACCACAATAAATTCGCTTGTGTAGGAGGACGAAGTTGTTCTAATAAGTGGTACCAAAGAGGACTTGCTGCTTATAACATGTTCTTACAGAAATGTTTAAGGAAAGCAGGGTTACAAACTAACGAGAAGAAAATTGGGTACATATTCGTGAGCAAGACTGTAAGGTTTGGAAGTCAGAACAACAACTGTGTAAGTTGCAAACAATTTTGGTTTAATGTTGCAATCTTATCACAGAAATACACGCATTTACGCAGTTTACAATGTGACAATGTTATGAGAGCTGTCCAACGAACGCATCTCGTCCTCAGAAAGTGAAATAATCCTAAACACAACAATGGTAAAGTTTAACTGATGTTTCTTTACAAAATTATTCTTATGACTACTACATGAAGTTGGCTAGTACTACGATCACCTGATTCCGGTTCAAAGCTCAGTACTATTTAGGATGACAATCACGTCTACGGAAGATGGTTAGTTTTGTGACAAGTTGAGCAAAAGGTTACCCAAGGTCGCTCGAGTTTACAGTGAACGCAAGCTGGTGAACCAGTACATTTACGCCTCTGCTCGTGGTATTTACCTTAGCTGTGATGAGCTGTCATCTGCATGGCTCCTCTCGCCCAATGAAATTCCTATAAAAACTAATTAAGTCTTTGCTGATTTTTGCAGCAGAAACTCTTCCTATGTTTCTCGTGGTGTGAGAAATCATGTACTCACTCCTAGTCTTGGAATATGACGACATGCACGCGCATGACTGGAGCAGCGTGCATATTAAAATGCCCTCTGCGTCCTCGCAAGATCAATTAACTAACTGGCTGGTTCGTTTCTCCACAGCTGGAGCTCAACGACACTTCAGATAATATCAAGCTGTCAGCCGCAGTGTACACAGTGTTCATTGAAATTTCTCCTCTGCGTCGTACGGAGTGTTATGCACCCCTTTACGCACTTGATGCCTGTTCTCCCTCGTGTCTCTCGTAGCCGAACTGTCTCCCTCACCTGGGTTCTTTCATTCTCCACGTCACGTCTTTTCTCGACCAATAGGAGCGTTCCTCTTATTTTGTGGAAACTCTCTCTGCCAATTGCAGGGTTCTACCATTAAACTGTGTTGAAATCTCGGCACTTTAGTCCTTCCCAGTTCGTTTCTACCAATCGGACGTTTTGTGCCCACTCCAGACGCCTAGAAGTTACATGTGTACATCACATGTGTACCATTCGTTGTGCATGTGATCAACTGCGCCACTGGTTTAGTCCATATCCATTTGGAATTTCGAAATGCAGTTTTCTAAAGCTTTTTTCTGTCCTACTTCTGCTGACGCATTACTTGATCTCCAGTATGCGTCACCTGTCCGGCCGCTGACTGGAGGCTCCCTAAGAGCTTTTCGTGGTGCCTCTTGTGGGGCAACCTCTGCTTCTGCGTGCACCCATTTCCACACAAAACGTTTCCTCTCGCTGCTTTTTTCACCTTCTGCTCATTGACATGCAATATATAGGAGCGGTGTGTTAGTATCATCGATTGAGTGTCATCCCGTTTGGATTACATACTTACATTCAAATCAGTTTACGAATGTTGAAGTATGTTAGGTGTCATATTCAGCTTCCCATTATGATGTATAAAACTCTCATGTAATGTCCGAAATAGACCTCCATTTATTCTGCCACCTTACGTATCCCCCTCCTTCTGTGTTCAATTTTGTGCTGGGTCAATCAGTGGTTGAGAAATTGATTGAAGTTAGTACAAAATTGTTTGCGACTGTTGACTGTAGCAATTGACATATTTACTGACCAACTTCCTATTTCAATATTTTGTTATCCTTAAACAGTGGTTCTATTAGTCTCCTTATCGCTCTATTTTAAATTGTACTTGATTTTATGTTTACAGATTTGAGCTCTTATGTGATGTTCTTTTTTCTTCCAAAATTTAAAAATCTTTCTAATTTTCTGTTTTTCATACAATTCTACTTAACTAATCTAAGGTCCCTTTCTTTCAATATAGTTGTCTACATTTCAAACAATTTGAGCTTATCTATAAATTTGTGTCATCCATAAAAGTTTTTAACTTTGAGACTGATCTGTTCTCGTTGGTTACCTAATTTGTGTTAAATGATGGTAGATGTGTATTGAAGTTGAGGAAATCTTCATTTAATATTATCTTCCCCGTTTTCAATATCTCACATCAATTATGATCTAAGAAAGTTTCATTTCTTATAATATAGCTTTATGATTTATTTTAAACTCAACCGAATGATTTCCATGACTTTGCAGGCATAATCCTATTCATAATCATGTTTATATTCCTCAAAAATCTTAAGTCTATGCATTATAACTTTACAAAAATTTTCAAATTCATGTTACATTTATCATCCTATTAATTACTTTACAAAATGTAAACTGACATAATGGAATACCTAAATCCACATATATATATATATATATATATATATATATATATATATATATATATATATATGAAGTGCTTATATATATATAATTACATATATATATATATATATATATATATATATATATATATATATATATATATAAACACTTCACTCATTAGAATCTCAACCTCCCCAAAAATGTTAATGCAACGTCAATAAGGATCTGTTGCTCTCACATAAATGTTTTCAAATTCAAATATTTTTAAACACAATCGTAAAAATTATTTTTTTTTTCAGTTTGTTCGGATACTAGTCTGTCACAGACAGTTCTTTTTCCTACGTCTTTAACATGATTCACTGAAATGCTCACTTTCATTTTCATGTGTCCGTGCGTCCGTCGAACATTGAATGATGGTTGGCTGTGGGCCTCGCATTGTGTCCGTTGAGCATGGAATGACGGCCGGCATGCGCCTCACCGTGTCTCTGTTGAGCATGGAATGACGGTCGGCAGAGAGAAAGGTTGCTGAATGCCTGAGAGTGTCGTGAATGCGTGGTTGCCTATGCTCCATTTCGCATGTGCCTATGGCGACGTTGCATTGGAGATCTATTCTTGGCAGCATAAACTATGGCGACGTCGTATTGGAGATCTATTCTTGGTAGCATAAACTTATCTTCTTAATTTGACGAATCTTTACGTCGGTTCATGAATGGTCTATTCATCTCCAGGTTTTCATATGAGTAGTCATCTCCCAACTCTCGGTATAATATCTGAAGGTGTTGCAATTTGCCACGAGGAATATCGGATATTTGTACTGCCAGAACAGTTAAATGCAATAATGGTCTTGTATGGGAGGGGATTTGAAAATGTTTCTTGGTCTCTTCTGTTCCAGGCTCTTCCTTCTTCCAAATGTTCTCTGCCGCATCTTCTTGGCTCATTTTGCTGTCTTTTCACTTGTTTCTTCATTCTTCTGTGGACCGGCAATTGGGAGTAAAGACCTGTTTAATCTCGTTATCGTGTAATCCGTTCTTATGCTGTCTTCTTTCAAATTGTTGTGTACCCTTTATTACATTCGGTGGTTCATCCAGATAGATTGAACAGCTTTCCATCGTTTTCTTGCTTCATCCCACGAGTGTTCAGAGATCGATTCGCAGTTGTTCAATCCTGTATGGTCTAGTAACAGTTTCAGTTAATCTGAACTTTGATTTACAGAAATGGGTCTCTTCTTCTTATGATGAATTTAAACACCCGCTCGTCCTTGCTGTAATATGTCCGCCTCCGTTCCGGATCGGTGGATATCCATCATCTCTCCATATGCTGCTTTAAACAGTTGGTGATAGAAGTGCCAAGTATCTAACACTTCCACAAATCCATTGTTATAACGCTTGTATTTGGCTTTCCTAGGAATAAAACTCACTTCAGGGTACATGTCGATGGTATCTAAGATGCAAACATTTCCCCCAGAGGTGTTATCCTCTTGGACCGCTGTTTCCACCAAGGCCCCTTCTTTCGTCATCTCGTAAGGTAATGTACCACGCACTCCCACTCAGTGTCCCTTCCTCTCACACCTAACTGCTCTCCTCAGTCCTGCCGTCGATCTGGCCGCAATGATGCTGGCATCTTCTCTGCTGACTTCATATCTAACACAACTTCTGTCCCTGCTTTGCGTGCTTTACTCCTCTTACAATCTCACCTATCCTCTATTTTACATGATATCATCATCTGTTACATTATAACCCTTAGTCCTTAAAATAATACTACAACTTAACAAGTATTTGTTCTTACTAAACTTTACGCCAGTTATCGTTTACCCTACAAAAATGGTTTTCTTGTCGCTGTTTTATTTATTTATCCTTTCTCCCCATTCTGTTTGATTTTCTTAATATACAGATCACAGTTCCCTCATCTTCATCACGATGGATAGTAAGAGTGAAATTGATGGTGATGACGGTTAGGAAGTTAGTGAATTCCTTCCACCACCTAATTTTATTATTCTAACTACAGCTTTTTCATATAATTTTTGAAAACTTCCCACCTTGACTCCGGCTCCCGCGTCTTTTTCTCTGCAACTTCTTCTTTTAGGCCTTAGCTTTAACAGAACTTCAAAATATACATCTCTCCTCTTTTCATTTCCTTTTCAAATATGTTCTCTATTGTTCTACTGCATTGCTTTAAAGATGAAAAAATTTTTGTTCAGTTGTACTTATCCTTTTCTCTTTTTTCTCGATAGAAAAGTTTTATGTTCCTCCTTTCCCCATAATACTCTTCCTTATTGAAACATTTTCTGGGTTAATCTCAGTTCCTGCTGTTTCCCTCCTTCCACGAAATAACATGTTTCTTGCGTAGCTTAATGAATAAATTCTATTTTCTAATTATTGTCTCATAACAACTTATACAGGGTGTTACAAAAAGGTACGGCCAAACTTTCAGGAAACATTCCTCACACACAAATAAAGAAAAGATGTTATGTGGACATGTTTCCGGAAACGCTTAATTTCCATGTTAGAGCTCATTTTAGTTTCGTCAGTATGTACTGTACTTCCTCGATTCACCTCCACTTGGCCCAGTTGAAGGAAGGTAATGTTGACTTCGGTGCTTGTGTTGACATGCGACTCATTGCTCTACAGTACTAGCATCAAGCACATCAGTACGTAGCATCAACAGGTCAGTGTTCATCACGAACGTGGTTTTGCTGTCAGTGCAATGTTTACAAATGCGGAGTTGGCAGATGCCCATTTGATGTATGGATTAGCACGGGGCAACAGCCGTGGCGCGGTACGTTTGTATCGAGACAGATTTCCAGAACGAAGGTGTCCCGACAGGAAGACGTTCGAAGCAATTGATCGGCGTCTTAAGGAGCACGGAAAATTCCAGCCTATGACTCGCGACTGGGGAAGACCTAGAACGACGAGGACACCTGCAATGGACGAGGCAATTCTTCGTACAGTTGACGATAACCCTAATGTCAGCGTCAGAGAAGTTGCTGCTGTACAAGGTAACGTTGACCACGTCACTGTATGGAGAGTGCTACGGGAGAACCAGTTGTTTACGTACCATGTACAGCGTGTGCAGGCACTATCAGCAGCTGATTGGCCTCCAGGGGTACACTTCTGCGAGTGGTTCATCCAACAATATGTCAATCCTCATTTCAGTGCAAATGTTCTCTTTACGGATGAGGCTTCATTCCAACGTGATCAAATTGTAAATTTTCATAATCAACACGTGTGGGCTGACGAGAATCCGCACGCAATTGTGCAATCTCGTCATTAACACAAACACACATTTTCTGTGAACGTTTGAGCAGGCATTGTTGGTAATGTATTGATTGGGTCCCATGTTCTTCCACGCACGCTCAGCGGAGCACGTTATGATGATTTCATACGGGATACTCTACCTGTGCTGCTAGAACATGTGCCTTTACAAGTAGGACACAACATGTGGCTCATGCACGATGGAGCTCCTGCACATTTCAGTCGAAGTGTTTGTACGCTTCTCAACAACAGATTCGGTGACCGATGGATTGATAGAGGCGGACCAATTCCATGGCCTCCACGCTCTCCTGACCTCAACCCTCTTGACTTTCATTATGGGGGCATTTGAAAGCTCTTGTCTACGCAGCCCCGGTACCAAATGTAGAGACTCTTCGTGCTCGTATTGTGGACGGCTGTGATACAATACGCCATTCTCCAGGGCTGCATCAGCGCATCAGGGATTCCATGCGACGGAGGGTGGATGCATGTATCCTCGCTAACGGAGAACATTTTGAACACCTCCTGTAACAAAGTGTTTGAAGTCACGCTGGTACGTTCTGTTGCTGTGTCTTTCCATTCCATGATTAATGTGATTTGAAGAGAAGTAATAAAATGTGCTCTAACATGGAAAGTAAGCGTTTCCGGACACATGTCTACATAACATATTTTCTTTCTTTGTGTGTGAGGAATGTTTCCTGAAAGTTTGGCCGTACCTTTTTGTAACACCCTGTATTTATTTCCGTCAGACCTTTTGTTTCAGTATCAGTTTGTGGTATCTTCCATAAATCATATATGCTTCACATATTGCCCCAAAATATCTCCTCAATTATTTGTTCACCGTCCTCGACGGAACGAATTAGAAGTGACTATCTCCTTTCCGCGCGGAGTCACTGACTGCGCGGTCCCTCCCGCCGGTGGTTCGAGTCCTCCCTCGGGTGTGGGTGTGAGTGTTGTCCTTGGCGTTAAGTTAGTTTGTGTGTAAGTCTAGGGACCGGTGACCTCAGCAGTTTGGTCCGTTAGGAATTCACACACATTTGAAAATTTTTTTACCACCCCGTTCTTAACTAATTCTTTATTTCTTTCCTACTTCTTTGCTTCCTTTCGTCAACAAAAATCAACATCCTTATCTTTTACACCACGCCTTTAAGAGCGAATCTACTACTCTTTCATCAAACTATCCACATACTGACCTCTATCTTTCTCCTTGCTTTCTACGCATTCCCCAGAACACCTCGTTTGCAGAAGAGTTACTTTATTTGTTGCTATCCTGTCTCTTCTTCATAATCTCCTTTGACCTTTCTACGAAATTTGTTTTATTTATCTAACTAACATAAGTACAAGTTAAAAGTTCTACGTGTGTGCATTTTGTTACCTTTCATACTCTTTGATTTCTGGACATTCAATATAACTAAATTCTCGTGTGGAGTTACCCTTTTTTTCTTTTGTTTACCCGTTATACAATTTCAAATGACTCACATGTTGCAAACCCAATCATTTTCCTGTTTTTGGATTAATCAATTCGACTGCATTATCAAGGACTACTTTACTCACTTCCATGGGCCTTTTGTAGATAGAAAAGAACTTGTGGCTTTGTTGTTTTCTCCTACTAGAGAGATGGTGGGTTTTTACTAGTACCTATTGTCCTAGTGAGAATACTCGTGAGTTTGCCGTTCTGTCCGCTCGGTTCTTTCTCTTTAACACCGCATCCATCAAATTGCTCAGTGCTAGTTTTAATAGATGCCGATGTTTTACTTTGGGTACTGGTGGGACTTTATTTCTAACTTGAGTATCACTATTGGTGTTATCAATGGTACTTTATCCTCTGGGAATACTATTTCTCTCTCCGTTTCGTATAAATGCTTTACATGTTTCACAGTTTGGTCATCATCAGTTTTTGTACTACTGTCTATATTCACCGTTAATAACTCCTGTTCCTCATCATCGGTCGATTCCCAGTCAACTTAATCCCAGCATATTGGTGTTTGTATCCGATTACCTCCGAAACCTACTTCAGAATCTCGCTGATCAGAGCTAATTCTATTACATGTTTAATTATATAATTAACTTCATTTTGCGATCGAATCACTTGTGACTGGTCTTCGTATCGTTCAGCGCGTCATTTCTGTCTTTTACCTGGGTTTGTTGGCCTCTACTCGATTTCTGTACCGGTTCAAATGGCTCAAATGGCTCTGAGCACTATGGGACTTAACTTGTGAGGTCATCAGTCCCCTAGAACGTAGTACTACTTACACCTAAATAACCTAAGGACGTCACACAGATCCATGCCCAAGGCAGGATACGAACCTGCGACCGTAGCGGTCGCGCAGTTCCAGACTGTAGCGCCTAGAACCGCTCGGCCACCACTGCCGGCTGTACCGGTTCATTTCGTGTGTTCTGTCCTGCTAAAGCTTGATCGTCCCAACTTTTCTGCGTTCTGGCCATTCCATTTCCACCTAGTAACTTGGATTTTGCTGAAACCTCTAAACCTTCCTGCCTCGTTTGTACAGAGATAGTATCTTGCATCACAGTCACCACCGTAATTTCTAGGACCAAATCCACTATTGTAATTACGTGGCCCACCAAAACCATGAATATTGTTTGACCTCTGTGAGTTTCCAAAACCATAGTTATTATTGTTATCCCACGGGAGATTACCATTCTTTCCAAAGCTGTTACCTCTTCCTACGTTATTATTGACATTGTAATTATTTTTAAAGCCTAATTGGTATTCACTGAAGATGAACTCAAGTTCTCATAACATCCCCTTAAATTCGTGTATATTATCTCCTGCCCTACCAACCAATGACGGCTGATAGCGTAACGGTAACTTCATTGTGCACAACGTATCAGTTCCCCTACACTGTATGAATTATTTAAGCACTGATTCTTTTTTGTCATTTCTTCGAAAAATCTAACTTGTTTCTTTTCTCCTGACTTTCCGAATAACTCTTTCTTATACAGTTCATACATAATTCTATTTTGGGTTTCTGTGGACAATATCACTCCAAGATTGCGTATTTAAATTGCTCATGCGGTTGACAGTTTGCATCTACTTTTGCATGGTTTCCGCTATCGCGCCGTCCATATGTCTACAAATGAAGTCTAGTTTATTTCTAAGTGGCCAATGCTATGGAAAACCGATATGGAATTGATTTATAAACGTGCGGGGATGCAAGCCGTTCCCGCTTTCTTTATAATGTTGGAATTTTCTGACTGTCAAAATGTAATCATTGTCAAATTATTCTGTTCCACCATACGGCGTTTGTGTTTTCACAACTTTATCCGCTCCCTTCAACTGTGTCATGATTTCTTGTATTCGTTCTACCATATTTGGGTCCTGATATGGCAGACTTACCTCCCATCTAGCATCGTATCTACGTAGTGGTCTACAGTTATCTAAACCGTACCGCTCCTCGTGTATCACACTGAAACATTCGGTTAAATTTCCCGTTGCTGGATCAGTGTTTTGTCTTACTATTTGATTCATATTGGCTTGCGGTATATAACCTGTTGTACTATAACTTGTAAATTGAGAAATTGGTGCATGTGTCGTCGCAACTTCCTCTGTTCTCGCGTCCTTCCCGTACGTTCGGAGGGTCGGCTGCCACTTTGTTGAAATGCGCGCGTTTACCGTTTCTCGCTCCCCTGTCTGTTGTGACCGCACATTACCTGCTTCTCTCACTTGTGTTAACTGTTCTCTTCCCATTTGATTCTGTTTCGTTCCGGTAATTATCGACGCAACCACTTGTGGATATATGACTGGTATCTCATGACTTTCTTGTGTTCCCGCTACTACTACGGAACTTTGCACCACTGACTTGTTTACTTCTGGATTTCTGTCCATCACTATGCCAGATGGTACTACCGATTCCGTTGCCTCACTACTGCTTTCTGTACGGTTCTACATACACTCTTTCAGTTCTGTACGAAGCTGTTCATACTGTTTCTGAATTTCCGAGACGATGTTTTCAATGTATGAATCGTAGCTTTTTAATGCGGCTTGCGTGACACGTTTTCTGACATTGAACTCTTCCACCATTTGATGCGCCTTACCAGACGTCTTATGTGCTAAGTTGTTAACTCTTTGGCTAACATTAGACACTGCATCCTGCACCTGGTCAACGTCAGAACGCATCTTTTTCTGGTCAGCCATTAACGATTGTATATGCTCGCGTGAGTCTCTCGCCTTTCTCCGAATTGTAGTAAACTGTTCATTAACTGCCGTTCATAGTTTTTGCTGATCTTCGCGGAATTTTTCGGATCTAGCATAAGATTCAAATCTGAAACCATTTCAGGCCGCATTTGTCTCTGTATTTAAATTCGCCGTTTCGGTCTTTAGATCCACCGTTTCAGTTTACAAGCTTGCTAAACCTGCATTTGTTTGCTTGAAAACAATAGTGAGTTGCTTCAATATTGCGAACGCACTATCTGACTCTTCGCCATCGTCACCTGTCACTATTTGGGTTAGATATTGCCGTTCGCGTCTTTCAAGTGGCGTCTCACTGACTTCCATACATAGTGCGGACGCACTTACATACGTTCTTTCTGCTGGAAACTGTCCCGTATAATTTAGAATTACTGTATTTGGTTCATCGTACTGAAGTTGCTCGTCGTCTGATTCTATTTCTGAGCCGGCCAGGGTGGCCGAGCGGTTCTAGGCGCTACAGTCTGGAACCGCGAATCCTGCCTCGGGCATGGATGTGTGTGATGTCCTTAGGTTAGTTAGGTTTAAGTAGTTCTGAGTTCTAGGGGACTGATGACCTCAGAAGTTAAGTCCCATAATGCTCAGAGCCATTTGAACCATTTTTCTACTTCTGACCCACTAGATTCGTCAATTGTTTGTTTTTGTGCCTTCTCCGACTGTGATACCAAACACGGAACTACCACCATTCCCTACGTTCCGTTCCGTGACTCACACTCGATACCTTTTGTTGTACATCAATCTCTATCCTGTCAAGATCTTCAGTTTGCCCTATCTGCGATTATTTCCGTTCTTCCGTCATCTCCGATCGTCTAATTGACCTCTGTCTTTCTCGAATTGCGCGAGCCTGAGCTCCCGTCAACATCAAGTTCTATGATCTTACGCGTTTCCAAAATATCATAGAAAGTTTCTTAGACTATGTACACGTCATTAGCAACTCCGTTCTCTGTTTGTAGAATTTCAAACCAACTCAACAACGCTATGACTAACTTCCCGTGCACCAGCAAGGTCATGCATACTTTTACACAAGCATAAACATTATCTTATTTATTAATACAACTCTTCTACACTTTGGATCACATTTTAGTTTTCCTTTCTAATTTGACTAATTGTCATCCAGGAAGACCAATTGCCATCCTGGCAGGATCGCCACTCTGTACGGTTTTGAGGTCAGAAGAACAACTGTGTAAGTTGTAAACAATTTTGGTTTAATGTTGGAATCTAATGACAGAAATACATACATTTATACAGTTTACAATGTGACAATGTTACGAGTGTTGTCAAATGAACACGTCTCGTCCTCAGAAGGTGAAACTATCCTAAACACGAAACAATAAATTTTAACAAGAAGTTTCTTTACAAAATTATTCTTATGACTATGACATGATGTGCTATTTTTAGGATGACAATGAAGTCTATGGAGGATACTTAGTTTTGTAGCAAGTTGAGCAAAAGATTGTCTAAGTTTACAGTGGCCGCAAGCTGGTGAACCAACAAGTTTATCCATCTGCTCATTGTATTTACCGTAGCTGCGATGAGCTGTCATCTGCATGGCTGCTCTCACCCAATGAAATTCCTACAAAAACTAATTAAGCCGATGCTGATTTTTCCAGTGGAAACTCTCCCTATGTTTCTCATGATGTAAGAAAACATGTACTCATCCCTATTGGAAGATGGCGATATGCTCGTGCATGGCTGGAGCAGCGTGCATATTAAAATGCCCTCTCAGTCCTCGCAAGAACAATTAACTAACTGGACGGTTTGTTCCCCCACAGTTGGAGCTCAATGGTGCTACAGCTAATATCTAACTGAACGTCAGTCGCAGTGAACGCAAATTTCTCTTCTGCGACGCACAGAGCATTATCTGCCCCTTCTGTGCTTCATGCCAGTTCAGAGAATTAGAAAATTTCCCTCTCATCTCTTTCGTAGCTTTTTTCGACAAATGGAAGCTTTCTTCTTATTTTGTGCAAACTCTCTCTACCAATGGCGAGGGCTCTACCATTAAACTGCGTCGAAATCTCGCCATTTTAGTCCTTCCTAGTTCGTTTCTACCAATCGGACGTTTTGTGAGCGCTCCAGACGCCTAAAATTTACGTGCATACATCACATGTGTACCATTTGTTGTTCACATGGTCATCTGCATCACTGATTTTGTTTGTATCCATTGGGAATTCCGAAATGATGTTTTCTAAAGTTTCTTTCTGCCCCTCTTCTGGTGGCCCACGTCTTGCTCTCCAATATGCGTCACCTGTCTGGTCGCTGACTCCTGCCACTGGAGGCTCCCTAAGAGCTTTTCGTGGTGTCTCCTGTGGTGCGGCCTCTACTTCCGTCTGCACCCGTTTCCACACAATACGTTTCCTCTTACTGCTTGTTTCACCTTCTGCTCACTGACATACATCATACAGGCGCGGTGTTCTAATACCGTCGATTGAGTGTCTTCCCTTTTGCATTACATACTTATAGGCAAATCTGCTGCTGAAGTAAGTTAGGTGTCATATTCACCTTTCTGTTATGATGTATAAAACTCTTAGACAAGGTGTGAAATTGACCTTTATTTATTCTACCACCTTACGAGACAATCAATGATCAAATCCCATTGATAGTTGATTAATTTACTTCCAAAGAGTCGACATATTTAAATATCCGACATGCAAGTCTAGTGAGCAGATTAAAATGGAGACTGAGATTAGGACAAGGGTTGTAGCTGAAAAAAAAATCGTATTTTGGTTTGGGTACTGTGCTGTGATGGAAAGCAACTTCGAGAAATTTTAAAATGAAACGGTACTCGAGTGCAATTCACTCACTGGCCCTCTGTGGCTCAGAAACATTTACATTAAAACGATACATGAACAAAATCTGCCAGTCTTTGAGAGAAAGATATTAAGGAAAATACTTAGCATCAAGAGGGACTCCAGTCACAAGAATGGCGCATGTTAAAAATGCAGACCTTTACTCGCAAGCTGATAGTGTCCGACAGATGAAGGAAAAAGATTGACATGAGCTGGACATCTAGTTAGGCTAGAAGAAGAAAGACTACCGCGAGTAGCATTCTTAAAATCCATGGAAGGCAGAAGGGGCTGAGGAACACGACGGAGCGAATGGAAGGATTATACCAACAGGGATACAGAGCCAATGGGCTGAGACAAGCAGAACCGACTATAAAGGCTAGTAATCACTGGTGGAAGAATGCGAAGAACACATGTGGTGTCCCAGGCCAAAGCCCCAATTAAGAAGAAGAAGACGTGATTCTTCCTGTATCTTTTTCTATCTATAAGTAATCTTTTCTTATCTACTTGCTCACCACATCTGACACCCGTATAACGTATTTAGCTTACTCTAGTCAGCGTCATCCGCAATCAGTTGTCCTTTAATATGGAAGAGTGCTCCTTCCATTTCACTTACACTTAATTCAAGATTGCATTGCACATGTGTCCCTTACTACAATGTCTTTTAAAATATTCTCAGCAATACAGTATGATGGCTATGATACTGCTACTCCGAGATTTACTGCAGCTGGGACTATGTATTGGCTCTCAGAAATAATGGATGATTTATTTAAGAGTAAGAACGTCACAGATCGAGTAAGCCAAAAATGCGTTGATCCACCCCTCGGCCTTTTGCAAGCATACATTCAGCTTGGCATCGGTTGACAGAGTTTTTGGATGTCCCTCTTGGTGATATCGTGCCATATTCTCTCCAACTGGCACGTTAAACCACCAAAATCCCGAGGCAGCTGGAGAGCCCAATCCACAATGGTCCTAACGTTCTCAACTGCGGAGATGTCTGACGACCCTGTAAGGCAACGCATGCTTTGCAAAACACGAAGACTAGCAGTAGATATTCTCACCGTGTGCACGCGGGCGTTGAAATATAAGCCCTGGATAACGTGCCAAGATGGGCAACCACAGGAGGACATCCAGTCAATGCAAAGCCGAATAACTGATTGCTTAATAGCCAGAGGTGGACAAATGCGTTTCTGATTTGATCAATTTGTGAAGCTATTTCTCTTGAATAAATGATACTGTTGTTGTTGTGGTCTTCAGTCCTGAGACTGGTTTCATGCGGCTCTCCATGCTACTCTATCCTGTGGAAGCTTCTTTATCTCCCAGTACCTACTGCAACCTACATCCTTCTGAATCTGATTAGTGTATTCATCTCTTGGTCTCCCTCTACGATTTTTACCCTCCACGCTGCCCTCCAATGATAAATTTGTGATCCCTTGATACCTCAGAACATGTCCTACCAACCGATCCCTACTTCTAGTCAAGTAGTGCCACAAACTTCTCTTCTCCCCAATCCTATTCAACACCTCCTCATTAGTTATGTGATCTACCCATCTAATATTCAGCATTCTTCTGTAGCACCACATTTCGAAAGCTTCTATTCTCTTCTTGTCTAAACTATCTATCGTCCATGTTTCACTTCCACACATGGCTACACTCCATACAAATACTTTCTCATGTGTTCCAATATTTCTACGGAATGCAAACTGATCTTCCCCAAGATCGGCTTCTACTAGTTTTTCCATTCGTCTGTAAGGAATTCGCGTTAGTATTTTGCAGCCGTGACTTATTAAACTGATAGTTCGGTAATTTTCACATCTGTCAACACCTGCTTTCTTTGGGATCGGAATTATGATACTATTTTTCCGAACTAGTATTCATTTATTTGTCTCTACATGTACATGTACATCACATTTACAATTCGAACAATTCGTCCGTGGTGCGTTTTTTTTTATCTTAGAGTGTAGTTAACACACATCTCACATACTTCACGAAGACAGGTGTCAGCTTGCCGAAGGTAAGAAAATCCTTTAAAAGTAGACGGCCGAACCTACCCCTCGTTGTCTCCCTGCGAACCATTACATCTAATTTTAGTAATATTTAGTATCATTGGATTCAGTATTTACTGAAGTCGATGAGTTTTTAGTCCACACGTCTATTCACATTCACAAGTGCGGCGAGTGCCTCTATTAAGTGTGGCATAGGGCGTCTGTGTATCTGTATTCTGAAAGAAGCAGTACACTGAATCAGTCCACTGACTTTTTCGGCGTTGCAAATCACTTAGCTGCGAATGTGTCAGTGTCGTCATTATTTTTCAGTAAGAGTTATTCCTTCATTGTCGAAAAGTGTTCGGCATGATAGTTAGCTTCCAGCAGCGTGTTTACACATGCCTTGTTGTGTAAGACGTGAAAATTTAAACGTGAGAGGCCCCGTCTCTCAATCTGTGATCAACACTTTCGGTGCCCTACTAGTTTTTAGAAGATAATTAATCTACGGCACCAAAATCGCAAGCTATCACATAAACACAGCGCCCTGACACGGAGCATTGCCACACAGTACTCCAGCAAAGCGCGAAGCTAACAAACAGGCAGCTGGTACGTCAAATGTAGTACAGTACACCAGTAAGATTTATGACAGTAGCAACAGCACAGCCACTGATTACGACCGAAATTTATCGATGTTCGGTGAAACTATCACTGGCTCTATTCAGGGGAGTACGCTCAGCCGGGAAGCCATTAGGTGTTATCAGTAAGGTGAATGCGGCGTAAAGCGGCGGGCGGCGCCCCGCCGTGATAAATGACGGCGGTCGCACGCGCGACGTAAGTGGGCGGTAGCGCTGCCCCTGCCCGGCCATTGATCGGGGTCGCCGCTGACGACTGCTGCCGCTGCCGCTGGACCGCGACTAATTCCCCGAGACGGGTCGGGCGAAGCGCGCGTGTCCTCCGAGACAGCTACAAGCTCCCCTTTCGGATAATTGAGCAGCAGAATCCCGGGAATCCCCGCTGAAACCTAATGGATTTGCGGCACCGGATTACAACTTTCCCAAGGCGTAGCTCTGTACGGATTACAGACTGTGGACGTCGGGAGATATTTATTGACCGTCCTGCTACTCCAAAGACTACAATCAGTGTTATTTGCGGTGACATCAGAAAGCCCTAATATTACTTTAAGTGTTATGGCCAGGTGAACCAAAATTATTTATTGTTTGCCCGGAAATTATTGTTGTTCCTGTAACGCCACGTGGGGGACACAAGAAGGGCAATTTGAAGGTGAGCTGTGCCGCAAACCTTGGAGCTGGGATCGCATTGTGTACAGGAGATTGAGCATGGAGTGTGGGTCCAGTTCACGTCCCGAGGGAGAAACGAGCACTTCACTTTTTCTGAGCGAGCCCTGATTTCTCTCATTATATCGTGATGATCATTTCTCCCAAGGTAGGTGGGTGCCAACAGAATGATTCGCAATCGGAGAACTGTTGATTGAAATTTCATGAGAAGATCCAGTCGCAACGGAAAACGCCTTTGTATTAACGATATCCACTCCAATTCACGTATCATGTCTCTGGCACTATCTCCCCTACTTCGTGATAACACAAAACGATCCGACCTTCTTTGAACGGTTTCGACGTCAGCCGTCAGTCCCACCTGATGCGGATTTCACACCGCACGGCAGTACACCCGGATAGGATGGGCAATCGTGGTGTAAGCAGCCTGTTAAGCAGACCTGTTGCACCTTCTAAGTGTTCTGGCAATGAATCGCAGACTTTGGTTTACTCTACCTACAACGTTATCTATCTGATCTCTCCAATTTTGATTATTTGTAACTGTAATTCCTAAGTATTTAGTTGAATTTGCAGCCTCCAGATTTGTGTGACTTATTGAGTAATTGAAATTTAGCGGATTTCTTTTAATACTCATGTGAATAACTTCAGACTTTTCATTATTCAAGGTCAAATGCCCCTTTTCGCACCATAGAGATATCTTATACAAATCATTTTTAAATTCGTTTTGGTCATCTGATAACTTAACAAGACGGTAAATGATAATGTAACAGGGCTACTCAGTTAGACTCCTATGTCGTTAATATAGATCGGGAACAACAGAGGGCCTAGAACACTTCCTTGAGGAACGCCGGATGCTACTTCTGTTTTACTCGATGACTTTCCGTCTATTACTGCAAACTGTGACCTTTGTGAGAGGAAATCACGAATCCAGTCGCATAACTGAGGCGTCATTCCATACGCACGAAGTTTGGTTAGAAGACACTTGTGAGGAACGGTGTCGAAAGCCATCTGGAAATCTAAAAGCATGGAATCAGTTTGACATCTCTGCTCGACGAAACTCATTTACTTAATTAGTATAAAGGGCGAGTTGTGTGTCATAAGGACCTCAGCGGGTTTGGAAACAGTTCGCAGAGCATTGACGTGGAGGCTGCTGACTGTGGTCCAGGTTATAAATTCTCGTGCAGACTTTGCGCTGGTCGTCCCTCATGAATGGATCAAGTTTACATCAGATGCCCCAGAATCTGACAGGAGGCTGCTCGGACTCTCCACGCCTGACAATGGCGGAGATAAAAGTTTGCAGATCATGCACAATGACCCATAGTGTAGGAAGGCTGGCTGTACACCAATGCTCTAATCTGCGATGATCCACTAGGCAGCAATGGCAGGCTACAACTGCGACGGTTTGGCTGCATCTTAGTGGTAAAATAAGCAAGCAGGTAACAGTTTGGAAACCATAAATCAGTCTTATTGTACACTACTGACCATTAAAACTGCTACACCACGAAGATGACGTGCTACAGACGCGAAATTTAACTGACATGAAGAAGATGCTGTGATATGCAAATGATTAGCTTTTCATAGCATTCACACAAGGTTGACACCGGTGGCGACACCTACAACGTTCTGAAATGACGAAAGATTCCAACCGATTTCTCATAGACAAACAGCAGTTGACCGGCGTTGCCTGGCGGAACGTTGTTGTGGTGCCTCGTGTAAGGAGGAGAAATGCATACCCTCACGTTTCCGACATGGATAAAGGTCGAATTGTAGCCTATCGCTATTGCGGTTTATCGTATCGCGACATTGATGCCCGAGTTGGTCGAGATCCAATGACTGTTAGCAGAATATGGACTCGGTGGGTTCAAGAGGGTAATACGGAACGCCGTGCTGGATCCCAACGGCCTCGTATCACTAGCAGTCGAGATGAGAGGCATCTTATCCACATGGCTGTAACGGATCGTGCAGCCACGTTTCGATCCCGGAGTCAACAGATGGGGACGCTTGCAAGACAACAACCATCTGCACGAACAGTTCGACAACGTTTGCAGCAGCATGGTCTATTTAAGGAACCATTTGCACTCGAGCACAGACAATATTGAATTTAGTTAACTTAGATTATAAGTATCGATTTTTTAAGACAAGAGAATGCTAAATAAAGGAATTAACACCACTCTCTTGTCGCAGCCAGTAGGCATCTACACTCTTATGTCATTCGTTGTCCTAGAAGGACTTAATATTTTGTGTGGCTCCACAGTTAGCCTTTTTTTTTTTTTTTTTTTGGTCATCAGTCTACTGACTGGTTTCATGCGGCCCGCCACAAATTCCTGGGCTAACCTCTTCATCTCAGAGTAGCACTTGCAACGTACGTCCTCAATTATTTGCTTGTATTCCAATCTCTGTCTTCCTCTACAGGTTTTGCCCTCTACAGCTCCCTCTAGTACCTTGCAAGTCATTCCCTCATGTCTTAGCAGATGTCCTATCATCCTGTCCCTTCTCCTTATCAGTGTTTTCCACATATTCCTTTCCTCTCCGATTCTGCGTAGAACCTCCTCATTCCTTACCTTATCAGTCCACCTAATTTTCAACATTCGTCTATAGCACCACATCTCAAATGCTTCGATTCTCTTCTGTTCCGGTTTTCCCACAGTCCATGTTTCACTACCATACAATGCTGTACTCCAGACGTACATCCTCAGAAATTTCTTCCTCAAATTAAGGCCGGTATTTGATATTAGTAGACTTCTCTTGGCCAGAAATGCCTTTTCTGCCATAGCGAGTCTGCTTTTGATAACCTCCTTGCTCCATCCGTCATTGGTTATTTTACTGCCTAGGAAGCAGAATTCCTTAACTTCATTGACTTCGTGACCATCAATCCTGATGTTAAGTTTCTCGCTGTTCTCATTTCTACTACTTCTCATTACCTTAGTCCTTCTCCGATTTACTCTCAAACCATACTGTGTACTCATTAGACTGTTCATTCCGTTCAGCAGATCATTTAATTCTTCTTCACTTTCACTCACGATAGCAATGTCATCAGCGAATCGTATCATTGATATCCTTTCACCTTGTATTTTAATTCCACTGCTGAACCTTTCTTTTATTTCCATCATTGCTTCCTCGATGTACAGATTGAAGAGTAGGGGCGAAAGGCTACTGCCTTGTCTTACACCCTTCTTAATACGAGCACATCGTTCTCGATCGTCCACTCTTATTATTCCCTCTTGGTTGTTGTACATATTGTATATGACCTGTCTCTCCCTATAGCTTACCCCTACTTTTTCAGAATCTCGAACATTTGCACCATTTTATATTGTCGAACGCTTTTTCCAGGTCGACAAATCCTATGAAAGTGTCTTGATTTTTCCTTAGCCTTGCTTCCATTATTAGCCGTAACGTCTGAATTGCCGCTCTCGTTCCTTTACTTTTCCTAAAGCCAAACTGATCGTCACCTAGCGCATTCTAAATTTTCTCTCCATTCTTCTGTATATTATTCTTGTAAGCAGCTTCGATGCTTGAGCTGTTAAGCTGATTGTGCGATAATTATCGCACTTGTCAGCTCTTTCCGTCTTCGGAATTCTGTGGATGATGCTTTTCCGAAAGTCAGATGGTATATCGCCAGATTCATATATTCTACACATCAACGTGAATAGTCGTTTTGTTGCCACTTCCCCCAATGATTTTAGAAATTCTGATGGAATGTTATCTATCCCTTCTGCCTTATTTGACCGTAAGATCTCCAAAGCACTTTAAAATTCCGATTCTAATACTGGATCCCCTATCTCTTCTAAATCGACTCCTGTTTCTTCTTCTATCACATCAGACAAATCTTCACCCTCATAGAGGCTTTCAATGTATTCTTTCCACCTATCTGCTCTCTCCTCTGCATTTAACAGTGGAATTCCCGTTGCACTCTTAATGTTACCACCGTCGCTTTTAATGTCACCAAAGGTTGTTTTGACTTTCCTGTATGCGGAGTCTGTCCTTCTGACAATCATATCTTTTTCGATGACTTCACAATTGTCCTGCAGCCATTTCGTCTTAGCTTCCCTGCACTTCCTATTTATTTCATTCCTCAGCGACTTGTATTTCTGTATTCCTGATTTTCCCGGAACATGTTTGTACTTCCTCTTTTCATCAATCAACTGAAGTATTTCTTCTGTTACCCATGGTTCTTCGCAGCTACCTTCTTTGTACCTATGTTTTCCTTCCTAACTTCTTTGATGGCGCTTTTTAGAGATGTCCATTCCTCTTCAACTGTACTGCCTACAGCGCTATTCCTTATTGCTGTATCTATAACGTTAGAGAACTTCAAACGTATCTCGTCATTCCTTAGTACTCCCGTATCCCACTTCTTTGCGTATTGATTCTTCCTGACTAATGTCTTGAACTTCAGCCTACTCTTCATCACTACTATATTGTGATCTATGTCAGCTCCTGGGTACGCCTTACAATCCAGTATCTGATTTCGAAATCTCTGTCTGACCATGTTGTAATCTAATTGAAATCTTCCCGTATCTCCCGGCCTTTTCCAAGTATACCTCTTCTTCTTGTGATTCTTGAACACGGTATTCGCTATTACTAGTTGAAACTTGTCACAGAACTCAGTTAGTCTTTCTCCTCTTTCATTCCTTGTCCCAAGCCCATATTCTCCTGTAACCTTTTCTTCTACTCCCTCCCCTACAACTGCATTCCAGTCGCTCATGACTATTAGATTTTCGCCCCCCTTTACATATTGTATTACCCTTCCAATATCCTCATACAGTTTCTCTATCTGTTCATCTTCAGCTTGCGACGTCGGCATGTATACCTGAACTATCGTTGTTGGTGTTGGTCTGTTGTCGATTCTGATTAGAACAACCCGGTCACTGAACTGTTCACAGTAACACACCCTCTGCCCTACCTTCCTATTCATAACGAATCCTACACCTGTTATACCATTTTCCGCTGCTGTTGATATTACCCGATACTCATCTGACCAGAAATCCTTGTCTTCCTTCCACTTCACTTCACTGACCCCCACTATATCTAGATTGAGCCTTTGCACTTCCATTTTCAGATTTTCTAGTTTCCCTACCACGTTCAAGCTTCTGACATTCCACGCCCCGACTCGTAGGACGTTATCCTTTCGTAGATTATTCAATCTTTTTCTCATGGTAACCTCCCCCTTGGCAGTCCCCTCCCGGAGATCCGAATGGGAGACTATTCCGCAATCTTTTGCCAATGGAGAGATCATCATGACACTTCTTCAATTACAGGCCACATGTCCTGTGGATACACGTTACGTGTCTTTAATGCAGTGGTTTCCATTGCCTTCTGCATCCTCATGTCGTTGATCATTGCTGATTCTTCCGCCTTTAGGGGCAATTTCCCACCCCTAGGACAAGAGAGGTCCCTGAACCTCTATCCGCTCCTCCGCCCTCTTTGACAAGGCCGTTGGCAGAATGAGACTGACTTCTTATGCCGGAAGTCTTCGGCCGCCAATGCTGATTATTTATCAAAATTTAGGCAGTGGTGGGGATCGAACCCGGGACTTAATACGTTTTGATTATGAATCAAAGACGCTACCCCTACACCACGGGTATAGTTAGGCATATTGATATTTATTTGCTGAAAAGAGTCGCAGAATTAATTAATCGCTCTCATTTGTGAATTATCTGCAATTATTTACTTCGAATTTTACGGAAGTGTCATTTATATCGTAATACATATGTTAAAATGAATATATGTTTTGTTTAATCGTATGCTTTTCTATGTTTTAGTAGTTTTAGACACTCCATTTTCATGTTTAAAGTTGAGGTCAGATATCAGACTTTGTCTACAAAAAATATATAATGAGCCCTGCCTACGTTCCATACATCTTCGGACGTGCGAAGCTCGATAAATTCACGGCGTAAATTTTAATCTCTCAGTTACTTATCCCAAACAAACAATTACAATAACAATTTGTATTACAAAATTATAATAATTATGATATATTATTATTTTTTTATTTGTTAAACTTGTGACTATGTGCCAGGAGTCATTATTGTATCTGTACTACAACTAATTGTTCTCTTTCATGTACATCCTGACCGGTAACAACCTATGTGACGAGAATATTGAAGAAAACGAATAAAATCTGGAGACAATTTGGACTGGAAATGCAATCTTCACATCAAGACGACATGTGCGGGAAGACGCAGCACTCGCGCATCCACAATTGATTCCAAACACATTTTTCATTCAAAATCATTTTTCTCAGCATTAAATTCAATATTCAATTTCCGTTCAGTACTTTTTTCCAAATTACGCGAAATCTCATTATTCAGATGATTACATTCCGATCCAACGATACGCAAGTTACATTGCACAATATGGCCGACATTGTAGAAGATTCAAGCAATATGGCTAGTCAGCATTAACACGTATGCTACTTTCGATCTTTAAAGTCATCTCTCAATCATTCTCAGTCATTTAAACACACACATAGGCTGTACATTTTCACACTACGCGTTTAAACAATTTATTTCCTTGCACACAATTTATTCACGATATGGTAAAAACTCGACACCAGTAAACAATGTAACAACAATCAAGTAACGCAATCATGGATACACAGACACATTCAGACACAGAAATTGATACAGACACCCGAATACATCAAAATAGCTCGCTACACACACACACAAACGCCGAAAGGAGCAATTCAGAACCAAACCTGAGAGACCACGTCACGTCTAATGACGTGGCGGAGGCATGCTCATTTTGCAATGAAAATTTTGCCGCTATACTGAATACAGTTTTGGAAGGCATATCCAACATTAAGCAAGATAATGACAAAAAATTCATACAATTAATGACAGACAATCCAGCTTTCAGAAATGAGATAAAATCAGACTTCGCCACACTGACTCAAAACGTAGATGAAATTAATACACGTCTTTCCAAACAGGTCGACGATCTTACGGAAAAATTTGAAAATTTATAATTACGACAAAGCGACAATGCCAATCGCATCCATGAATTGACAAAAACCTGTGAAACTATTAATTGCAAATAAGAATCAAACACGCAGGCACGTGACGAAATTAATGTAAAGGTGAATGCAATAGAAACAAACGTAGCTGACATTCACAAACAGATTCACACAACAATACAGAGAGAGGCTGAACTTCATTTCTCTCGCATTAATTCACAATTTAAAGAATGGACATCACGCAAAGACCAAATTTTGAAGAATGTATACAAAACAAATTGCCACATATTGTGCACGATTCTGTAGTGGACCACATGAACAACAATAGACAAGTAGTCGATAACGATATGCAAACAAAGACAACTCAGTGCCAAGCACAACATAATATTACACAATGTAGATTGAGCCTTTGCATTTCCCTTTTCAGATTTTCTAGTTTCCCTACCACGTTCAAGCTTCTGACATTCCACTCCCCGACTCGTAGAACGTTATCCTTTCGTAGATTATTCATTCTTTTTCTCATGGTAACCTCCCCCTTGGCAGTCCCCTCCCGGAGATCCGAATGGGGGACTATTCCGGAATCTTTTGCCAATGGAGAGATCATCATGACACTTCTTCAATTACAGGCCACATGTCCTGTGGATACACGTTACGTGTCTTTAATGCAGTGGTTTCCATTGCCTTCTGCATCGCATTAATTCACAATTTAAAGAATGGACATCACACAAAGACCAAATTTTTGAAGAATGTATACAAAACAAATTGCCACATATTGTGCACGATTCTGTAGTGGACTACATGAAAAACAATAGACAAGTAGTCGATAACGATATGCAAACAAAGACAACTCAATGCCAAGCACAACATAATAGTACACAATGTAGATTGAGCCTTTGCATTTCCCTTTTCAGATTTTCTAGTTTGCAAACAAAGACAACTCAGTGCCAAGCACAACATAATAGTACACTGTAGTGTAACGACGCAAGTTTTGTGTAAATGATTTTCTTTTGACATATGACCATGTGCAGACTTCGTCACCTACATCAGTTGCAACACACTTCAAAATTATTTAAACTCTTTTTAAATTGTCTCTGAATGATTCTTGAACGAAACTGTAAAACATCATCATTTGAGTCGTATGCGCAGAATTACGTCACTCAGTCCAATTTGTTTGTGCAGTTTTTTTTCAATTTAGATGTCGTTTTGTTTGTTCTCAGAAATTATATTAATGCAAGTTATCTGATTTAACAAATATTAGAACCACATTGAATAAACTTTCCAGATTCAAACTCGCGATGAACGTTGTCATAATTAACAATCTTGTCAAATAAATTAGTAATTCGTAACATAATTCTTCATAAATAAATTCTCGGAACACGTATTCAAACTTTGGTAGCATCCACTAGTTTATTATCTTCCTACATATAGACATGAACCTGAGGCTTGACAAGATAAGACTGACCCTTTACAACATGATTAAACTTTCTATGACATCATTGTTGTAGAAACATTACAAATTCTTATTTTTCCAGTTTTTAGAAGCACGACGCAACAACTCGGTTTCAGGATCTTCTGTTGCTCTTCGGCTGTCGACCCGCGACGTATAGCGGCCAGCAATTTTCTCTCTGGTCCCGGCAGTGAAGATACTGTCTCCGTTCGTTGCGCCGCCCTCTCCGTACATGAAATATAAAAAATTAAATGCAAAACTTTACACAATTCACAACTATTACAAATATTACAAAAATACATAAAAAACACTAAATTAACTTATATTCACCTGCAAACTGGGCTCACACTGGTGGAAGGGTGACGCTTCAATTTCGCGTCCCACTACAACACCCACTACACATTTTAACGCACACAGAAGACAATCTCGATTCGGAAATGAACACATGTACACGTACGAATTTCAACACTCAAATACACAATACACTGACACGCACAGCAACAGATACCCATCACCTGAAATACAACACAATTATCATTTTGATGAAGAACCATGTACACACAGGGAAAAATTCAATGATTACACGGAAAGAAACAGACGAACACGTAACAAAGAAGAAGAAAGTCTATTCAAGCACCTTAAATTCCAACCTTTTATACCAGGCAAAAACACTGTACACCCTGTCATCTTCTTAAAAGCTTTTTGGAACGCATTCCAACGTTCGTGGAGTGACCACAAACGCATTGCACATGTTGTGGATTACATTCAAGGAGACGCTGCTGTCTGCGCTTACCATGAAAGCGACAGATGTGTAACATACGAGCAGTTTGAATGCCACTTCTTGAATAAGTTTTGGTCACCCACTGTACAGGAACGTATCCGCAAACAAGTCACTGAACCTGAACACATCAATCTTAAAAACGGGAATCTGCGCCGATATTTCGAGAAGTACCTAAACATGATACACTTCCTTAATGAACCAGTGAAACCAAAAGATGTGATCCGATCTCTGAAAGCAAGACTTCCTTTTAATATTAAAGAGAAATTACTGTACTTACCGGACGACGATGCTGAATATTTTTTCGAAGACTTAGATGCTGTTGATTTACTGTATGAAGAACAAGAACCAACACACAACTCACGCAGTAGGAATCAACATGTCTACATTGCTACATTACCAAACACGCAGCAAAATTCACAACACACGGTAAATATGCAAAACAATCACCAAAACTCACAGCTGCACACAAACTACAACTGTAACTATACACAGAGAGATAACCCATACAGAAAACGAAGAAACGACACTTTTAATTCAAGAAGGAATAACGGAAACAACAACGGACACAAAGCCAAACAGAAACACTGGCAAAGAAACGACAACACAGATTACACAACAAAAGGAACACCTAAACCGCACTTTAACCAGAACAACAACCAGTATTATGTGAGACAGTGGCAAACACAGCAACCGCCACTACAAAATCATATTCAGATGCCACAAGGGAATTTAGCACAAACAAGCAACACGAACCAAGAAGTGACTTCAGCCAACCGGAAACAGACAGGCTTTTGGCAAAGACAATACCCTAATGTAAATATTATTGAGGTAGCTAATGAAACTGCAACTACACTTGCCAATGACCAGACAAACCAGGTACACTAGAATCAGTCATTACTGAGCCCCGATTGTGACTGAGGAACATTTGGGGGGCAACTTCAATTTAGAAACTATGTTTGAATATACACTTGCTAGTGAAACTGTGAACCAAGAAAAATTAACATTTACACAACAAGAGTTGCCTACACTATTCTTAAGATATAATGAAAGTGGAAACTTAGCTGATGATCTGATAAATGACAACACACAATGTAAAGGAAAGATTTGTACTGACTTCCACTTAAGGCACTGTAGGAGGTATACCTACTAACATAATTATTGATACAGGAGCTGCTGTCAGTGTGATTTCTCTCAATTTTTATACTATGATGAAGAAATCTTCTAAGATACCAGAGTTCCCAGTTCAAAACTGTTTAATATTAACAGCATTAGGTAATAAGTCAAGTAGGGTTAACAAGCAGGTATTTATGACTGTTAATATGGGAAATGGAATCGCCTTTCCTTGTTGTCCGAAACCTTGCTGCCAATTGTATATTGGGCATTGATTTTCTTTGCGAGAAGGACTGCACTATAGACTTCTCGAAAGGCATTTGTTATTTTAAGTATGAAGGCAGAGACATAGTTTTGAACTTGGACACTCGACTAGTAGAGCATAACAAGCACTGTTCCGGCTACAAGATACTGACTATACACGAGACTGACGTAGATTCCACACAACAACCTGTATCACACAGTACTGAATGATGTACTTACACAAATTAATTCTAAGTTATCAGAATGTGATGCTATTAACGAAGAGAAGAGATCCCACCTTAAACATATTTTACTTAAGAATAAGGACGTTTTCACTAGTAAACCAAGTAGGATCAAGACATATATGTATACGATTGAAGTCAAGCCTCACCAAATCTATTACCATAAGTCATACAATGTACCTCTAGCTGTGCGACCTGCGGTTTGGGAAGAACTAAAGAAAATGCTTACATGGAATATTATAAAACCGTCAATATCTCCATACTGTAGCCATTTGCATGTAGTGAAAAGACACAATGGAAGTATCAGGTTAGTATTAGATGCAAGAGCTATCAACCAAATTATCTTACCTGTGAGGACACAACCAGAAAATCCTGATGAACAACTTCAGAAATTCTTGAATGCAAAATATTTCTCTACAATAGACCTTAAAAATTCGTTTTGGCAGGTGCTAATAAGCAAAGAATCCAGAAAACATACAGCCTTTATGTTTGGTGGTACAACTTATCAATTTTGTGTATTACCATTTGGACTAAATGTATGCTCAGGAGCATTCATTACCGCACTAAACTCTGTAATCGGTGATGATTTACTAGAAACTGTTATACACTATGTAGATGACATACTGATTGCCTCAAAAACATGGAAAGAACACACTGATACCCTGAACACTTTGCTATGCAGATTCACACAAGCTGGTATCACTGCCAATCTTTGTAAATCTAGATTTGCTTGTTCTGAGATCAAATACATAGGACACATCATCAACACGCAAGGCATTAAACCTGACCCTTCAAAATTAGATGCTATCAGACATTTCCCCAGTCCCACTACAAAGAAACAGTTAAAATCATTTCTCGGTCTATGCTCATTTTTCAGACGATTCATACCTAAACAGTTACTCAATAGCAGATACTTATTAAACTTATTAAAAAAGAACCAGATATGAATTTGGAACCAAGACTGTGAAAATGACTTTACTAAAATCAAAGAAGCCTTAGTAAATTCTAACATGCTGGAACAGTTACTCAATAGCAGATACTTATTAAACTTATTAAAGAAGAACAAGATATGAATTTGGAACCAAGACTGTGAAAATGACTTTACTAAAATCAAAGAAGCCTTAGTAAATTCTAACATGCTGGAATATCCAGACTTCAATTTGAACTTTTGTATTGCTTGTGATGCATCAAACATTGGTTTGGGATGTTGTTTATTTCAACTTGTTAAAACAGATACTTCAGAACATTTTAAGATCATTGGTTTTGCCAGTCGGACTTTAATGGAATGTGAAAGATCTTACTCCACCACAGAATTGGAAACATTATCTATTATATGGGTATTTAAAAAGTTTAATTATTATCTGAACGGAAGACACGCTATTATATACACTGACCATCAAGCACTTACCTTCCTTTTGTCATGTAAACTCATTCATCCTAGACTTACACGATGGGCACTTGCATTACAGAATTACTCTTTCGAAATCAAGCACATCAAGGGAAAATACAACATAATAGCTGACACCCTTTCAAGACTACCACAAGGATTACACCATAAGAATACAGACTTTGAGAACACACGCAATTACAGAATACTACTCATGCAAGACAAACAGTTTACACAATACTACAAAGACCTATGCAAGAACATGGAAACACTACAAGATTCAGATCCACACTGGTACAAAATAAAACAAATCATAGTACAACAACACAACAACACTTTACAAGACAGATACATGTTACACAAGAACATACTTTTCTACAAAAGACACACAAATGCTACTAACTGGCGCATTTGCATACCACAAGATTCTGTACAGAATCTCATTGCACACACACAGTTTGGGGACACTATGGAGAAAAGAAATGTCTACGCAAGTTACATACATACTGCTATTTTCCAAACATGAGAAGAAAAATACAGGATGCTATCAGCAAATGTCTCATATGTCAAAAATCCAAGCCACAAAATCTATCCCCCAAAACAGAATTGCACTCTATCTTACCCACTGGCTCTAGAGAGATACTTTGTACAGATGTTATCGGACCTCATCCAACTAGCATCGGTGGTTGTAAATACATTTTAGCATTTTGTGACATATTTTCTAAGCACATCAAACATTTTGCCATAACGTCACCCACAGCAGACACCATGATCAGAAGATTCACAAATGAATACATATCATACTGTGGAAAACCGAAAGCCATTCTATCAGATAACGCCACGTATTATGCAGGATTGACCTGGAGAAAATTTTTAAAGGACAATAACATTAAGAGTATCTTTATTTCAAAGTTTCATGCATCAGCCAAACCTTGTGAGAGAATTGTTAGAGAATTAAATAGATTCTTGAGAACCTATACCTCAACACAGCACACAAACTGGATACATTACCTAGCACTTTTTGAGGAAATACACAACAATTTAAATATACAGGGTGTTACAAAAAGGTACGGCCAAACTTTCAGGAAAAATTCCTCACACACAAAGAAAGAAAATATGTTATGTGAACATGTGTCCGGAAACGCTTACCTTCCATGTTAGAGCTCATTTTATTACTTCTCTTCAAATCACATTAATCATGGAATGGAAACACAGAGCAACAGAACGTACCAGCGTGACTTCAAACACTTTGTTACAGGAAATATTCAAAATGTCCTCCGTTAGTGAGGATACATGCATCCACCCTCCGTCGCATGGAATCCCTGATACGCTGATGCAACCCTGGAGAATGGCCTATTGTTTCACAGCCGTCCACAATACGAGCACGAAGAGTCTCTACATTTGGTACCGGGGTTGCGTAGACAAGAGCTTTCAAATGCCCCCATAAATGAAAGTCAAGAGTTTTGAGGTCAGGAGAGCGTGGAGGCCATGGAATTGGTCCGCCTCTACCAATCCATCGGTCGCCGAATCTGTTGTTGAGAAGCGTACGAACACTTCGACTGAAATGTGCAGGAGCTCCATCGTGCATGAACCACATGTTGTGTCGTACTTGTAAAGGCACATGTTCTAGCAGCACAGGTAGAGTGTCCCGTATGAAATCATGATAACGTGCTCCATTGAGCGTAGGGGAAGAACATGGGGCCCAATCAAGACATCACCAACAATGCCTGGCCAAACTTTCACAGAAAATCTATGTTGATGACGTGATTGCACAATTGCGTGCGAATTCTCGTTAGCCGACACATGTTGATTGTGAAAATTTACAATTTGATCATCAGAATCGAGGAAGTACAGTACATACTGACGAAACTAAAATGAGCTCTAACACGGAAATTAAGCGTTTCCGGACACATGTCCACATAACATCTTTTCTTTATTTGTGTGTAAGGAATGTTTCCTGAAAGTTTGGCCGTACCTTTTTGTAACACCCTGTATACAACACTCCCTATAATCCCAGAGAAATCATGTTTGACACAAAGGAAACTAATGAATGGAGCAACCCACTACGAAAATTATCTGACACCAAACCTTCCCACGAGGAAAAGGTAAGGGAAGTACTAATTGCAATTACTGAACAAGCTGACATTAGAAATAAGAACTATGGTGCTAATCTTAAAAGAAATCAAAACTTTGCACTTGGCATGCAAGTTTTACTTAAGGCCCACTACAAATCGTCATCACCTCTAAATCGTAATGTTAAGTGGCGTCCATTATATGAAGGTCCCTACACAATCATTGATATACCACACCCTGGAGCATATCTTCTACAAAACCCAAATAATAAGAGAATTTTAGGTTTGTACCCTCACAAAGATTTTAAAACCTTTGGCACTTAGCAGAGTATGCTGATACAACAACAAGGTAAGACACAACTGGTACTTCAAGCTGTAAGAAGAAGAAGATATAAGCTATAATCTTAAGTATCTACATTTTACAGCACCAGCAACAACAGCAGCAGCAAGAAGATAAGACAAGAAGATAAGAACTAACGATTTTCATGCAAAGCACGGATACTGATTATATTTATTAATATTCTGCAGACAAGCTGACAGACTAAATGACTGGAGACAATTTCTGCCCTGAACCTGATATATTAATTGGCATGATAGACACTTGATTTGCTATTCACACTCACACCACAATCCACATGAACACAACATGCACAGGAAACACTCTACAGGAAATGACAAATGAGATTAATTGAGCAAGGCTATATACTTAATTTTATTTGTAAATGATACTCTGTGCATGTGCTAATTTGGAATTGATTGCGGATGTGACGTGTCCCGTCTTATTGTAATCATGACTTTTCAGGACAGATCATCTCCAAGATGTTTTCTAACCTACTATGAAAGTTTATGTTGCAGGAAACATTTAATGAGGAAGAACACTTCTTGTGTAGTACTGAAGTACAGGAAAATATACTTAAAAGGAAAACTTTATTTTAAAAAAAAACACTGAACCTATAAGATAATTTTTTTCTATGTCTGACATAAATGTATTTGCAAATACCTAGTTTTATGCAACTGAAAATGTAAATTGTGTATATGTATTACCAAACAATGTAATGTCAAACTATAGGTACATGTTTCATAGAAAATGTTTTATATCTACACTCCTGGAAATGGAAAAAAGAACACATTGACACCGGTGTGTCAGACCCACCATACTTGCTCTGGACACTGCGAGAGGGCTGTACAAGCAATGATCACACGCACGGCACAGCGGACACACCAGGAACCGCGGTGTTGGCCGTCGAATGGCGCTAGCTGCGCAGCATTTGTGCACCGCCGCCGTCAGTGTCAGCCAGTTTGCCATGGCATACGGAGCTCCATCGCAGTCTTTAACACTGGTAGCATGCCGCGACAGCGTGGACGTGAACCGTATGTGCAGTTGACGGACTTTGAGCGAGGGCGTATAGTGGGCATGCGGGAGGCCGGGTGGACGTACCGCCGAATTGCTCAACACGTGGGGCATGAGGTCTCCACAGTACATCGATGTTGTCGCCAGTGGTCGACGGAAGGTGCACGTGCCCGTCGACCTGGGACCGGACCGCAGCGACGCACGGATGCACGCCAAGACCGTAGGATCCTACGCAGTGCCGTAGGGGACCGCACCGCCACTTCCCAGCAAATTAGGGACACTGTTGCTAATGGGGTATCGGCGAGGACCATTCGCAACCGTCTCCATGAAGCTGGGCTACGGTCCCGCACACCATAAGGCCGTCTTCCGCTCACGCCCCAACATCGTGCAGCCCGCCTCCAGTGGTGTCGCGACAGGCGTGAATGGAGGGACGAATGGAGACGTGTCGTCTTCAGCGATGAGAGTCGCTTCTGCCTTGGTGCCAATGATGGTCGTATGCGTGTTTGGCGCCGTGCAGGTGAGCGCCACAATCAGGACTGCATACGACCGAGGCACACAGGGCCAACACCCGGCATCATGGTGTGGGGAGCGATCTCCTACACTGGCCGTACACCACTGGTGATCGTCGAGGGGACACTGAATAGTGCACGGTACATCCAAACCGTCATCGAACCCATCGTTCTACCATTCCTAGACCGGCAAGGGAACTTGCTGTTCCAACAGGACAATGCACGTCCGCATGTATCCCGTGCCACCCTACGTGCTCTAGAAGGTGTAAGTCAACTACCCTGGCCAGCAAGATCTCCGGATCTGTCCCCCATTGAGCATGTTTGGGACTGGATGAAGCGTCGTCTCACGCGGTCTGCACGTCCAACACGAACGCTGGTCCAACTGAGGCGCCAGGTGGAAATGGCATGGCAAGCCGTTCCACAGAACTACATCCAGCATCTCTACGATCGTCTCCATGGGAGAATAGCAGCCTGCATTGCTGCGAAAGGTGGATATACACTGTACTAGTGCCGACATTGTGCATGCTCTGTTGCCTGTGTCTATGTGCCTGTGGTTCTGTCAGTGTGATCATGTGATGTATCTGACCCCAAGAATGTGTCAATAAAGTTTCCCCTTCCTGGGACAATGAATTCACGGTGTTCTTATTTCAATTTCCAGGAGTGTATGTAAATACGTAACAGAAAACTGTACTCCAAGTGAAGTGATATTTGTTATGTTTGGTGCTCTCTGTTGTAAAAAAAACATTTTGTTTTGCAACGAACAATGTATGAACAAGTTGTGTGCAAATTTTTAAAAGACGGTTCACTGCGCTCATGATGGGACACTATAGGTGACGTGAGTCGCAAAACCACGGCACACTTTTCGACGAAACGACGACACAATGTCCAGGAGACGACACACGCCTTTAGGAAGACGAAATATGGAGGTTATTGAGTAGATGTAACACGGGCTGGTCAGTATGAAACCACTGACACCATGTATTCCTACCAAGACGAAACCACATTTTAACTACGTCTTCCAAAGCACGCTTCATTGCGGGATTGTTGATCTCAAACTTATTTCTTCAAGAACTTTCGTCGCAAGGTAAACTAAACATGTGACACGTGATATTTATTTTATAGTGCAAAGACTTTAGCACAGTATAAACTATTTCTAACAAGTGGCATAGTTTCACATATCTCTGTACACGCACAAAAACATTAATTAATTTTATTTATTGAATGAACATGTGTAATAACATTTTGAAGTGAAAGAGAACAATGGACTACATACCCAACAATTTTGTACAAAGTGATTAAGCGCAAGTGAATGCGAACTGTGAAATGAATGTTACAGTCTACATATACGTATTATGCAAACACATACCTATGCACGCACTAAGGCCATCGTGCTAGCGCACTGGACTTACGATCTCAAGTTCGCGGATGCAATTCCGCATAGAATCGAGAATTTTTATTTTTTCTTTTCGCTTTCATTTAACTTGTGTGTAAATATTACTTATATATCTGTATTGATTTAAGACATTTTATGATATTTTACGTATGTTGAATCTGTGAAACACTTATGATTCATGCCATGACAAATAAAGAAAATACGTCAACAAATTGCTCACCTGCAGGTGGTACATCTCTGTCTTCGCAATTTGAGGGGGGCAGTTTAAGGAACCATTTGCACTCGAGCACAGACAATATTGAATTTAGTTAACTTAGATTATATGTATCGATTTTTTAAGTCAAGAGAATGCAAAATAAAGGAATTAACACCACTCTCTTGTCACAGCCAGTAGGCATCTACACTCTTATGTCATTAGTTGTCCTAGAAGGACTTAATATTTTGTGTGGCTCCAAAGTTAGCCATATTGATATTTATTTGCAGAAAAGAAGTGCAGAATTAATAAGTCGCTCTCATTTGTGAATTATCTGCAACTATTTACTTAGGATTTTACGGAGTGTCATTTATATCGTGATGTATATATGTTAAAATGAATATATGTTTTCTTTAATCGTATGCTTTTCTTAGTTTTAGTAGTTTTAGTCACTCCATTTTCATGATTGAAGCTGAGGTCAGATATCAGACTTTGTCTACAAAAAATATATAATGAGCCCTGGCTACGTTCCGTACATCTTCGGACGTGCGAAGCTCGATTAATTCACGGCGTAAATTTTAATCTCTCAATCACTTATCCAAACAACAAACAATAATAATAATAATTATTATTATTATTATTACAATCAATTATTATTATTATTATATTTATTTTTATTTGTTAAAACCATCAGCTCGGAGACCATGGCTGCGGTTACCCTTGACGCTGCATCACAGACAGGAGCGCCTGCGATGGTGTACTCAACGACGAAGCTGGGTGCACGAATGGCAAAACGTAATTTTTTCCGATGAATCCAGGTCATGTTTACAGAATCATGATGGTCGCATACGTGTTTGGCGACATCGCGGTGAACGCACATTGAAAGTGTGTATTCGTCATCAAAAATGGTTCAAATGGCTCTGAGCACTATGGAACTTGACTTCTGAGGTCATCAGTCCCCTAGAACTTAGCACTACTTAAACCTAACTAACCTAAGGACATCACACACATCCATGGCCGAGGCAGGATTCGAACCTGCAACCTTAGCGGTAGCGCGGTTTCAGGTTCGAGTGTGTAACCCCGCTCGGCCACCCCCGCCGGTGTATTCCTCATCGCCATACTGGCGTATCACCCGGCGTGATGGTATGGGGTGCCATTGGTTACACGTCTCGGTCACCTCTTGTTCGCACTGACTGCACTTTGAACATTGGGCGTTACATTCTAGATGTGTTACGACCAGTGGCTCTACCCATCATTCGATCCCTGCGAAACCCTACATTTCAGCAAGATAATGCACGACCGCATGTTGCAGGTCCTGTACGGGCGTTCTGGATACAGAAAATGTTCGACTGCTGCCCCGGCCAGCACATTCTCCAGATCTCTCACCAACTGAAAACGTCTGGTCAATGGTGGCCGAGCAAATCTCTTGTCAGAATACGCCAGTCACTCCTCTTGATGATTTATGGTATCGTATTGAAGCTGCATGGGCAGCTCTACCTGTACACGCCATCCAAGCTCTGTTTGACTCAATGCCCAGGCGTATCAAGGCCGGTATTACGGCCAGTTGGTACTGATTTCTCAGGATCTATGCACCCAAATTGCGTGAAAATGTAATCCCGTGTCAGTTCTAGTATAATATATTTGTCCAATGAATACCCGTTTATCATCTGAATTTCTTCTTGGTGTAGAAATTTTATTGGCCAATAGTGTAGTTCCACTGAAACTCATTGGACTGTCAGTCTCTCTGGTTCTAGCGACATGGGTACAATAGTAGCTCTACAGCATGTGTTTTTGAGTTCCGAAAGCCTCACTGTTTAAAGAACCGAGTCCGTACATCTGACACAGTGGCTTCCGTGCATGGGCGCATTTGCCTTCGTTTATCGGAGCCGTAAGCAATCCTTGTGTCGCTGTGGTAATTCATTAATTATTCTTGCTCGCTGAGCTCGGTTCTTTCTGCCAACGTTTGATTCTGAAGTGGCGCTTGGGCGATGAGTTCAGGTAGTTAGTGTCTGAGAAACACAGCAATGTTTTTGCTTCTGGCATCCTCGCTCTGAGGTCGTATGGTAACGCACGCCTCATGTCCTAACGGTGGAACTGGCAGTATGGTTTGTTGACATACCGATTGGTACACTGGCCCTGAGCTAACCTTCTCTGTTCTGACCTCACCTGGTAGAACTTCTTAAAAATATGAACATAAAAAGTAAATTAATGTGATACGCAACATTAAAAATCAATAAAAACTGCTGCACAATTTATTGATGAACGTTATGAAGTATTCCATAAATGTAAACAGATAGAGATCTAGCAAGTACTACCGTAAGTAACAACTGACGGAAACCCCTTCTCCAAATGAAGGAGATTTTGATTTGCCTCTACGTATGTGAAAGAATTCACCCAAGATGAGGACCGGGCAAGCACCTTCTTTTCAAGTTGAGAAAGGTTGGGACCTGTCTTACTGGGACGCTCCCGATCACCCAATACATCGTGCAGGAATCTACTACAGCAGCATTTAAAGGGAATCCACAGGACGTCGAGCCGTTGATGCGGATGCTTTAGACTGGATTGAAAAATTAAATACGGTATTGTAAATTGTCGATAACTTACCAAATTAAGTGCTCCTCATTATCGGTAGTACTTTCAGATTGACTCATGCACGCTGAACAAAACTAAATCGGCCCCAAAAATGTTTCATGTACCTAAATATAAGCAGTACATCTTGGAATATGTGCCATAGGTACAGATAATGGAAGTTGGGTTACCAGTCTTAAGGTGCATGAAATATTTTCTGGACCATTTTATTTTCCTATTCTGTATCATGGTCAACGTACAATAGCATCGTCTTCACCATTCTCGCAAAGACCATCTGCTTATAAACTTCGTAAGAATTTAGACTAGATGACCGAAGGATTGGCACAGTGTTGCTGCTAATTTTCCCATCCCCGCTTCACACTCTTGATAGGTGAAATACAGCTTAGGAAAACACTGCAGACCTCAAAGTGAAATCACGCTTCCCAGTGACAGAATATGAGTACCAGTTTTACCATCTCTGTATTTCCAGACAGTGTGTGGCACTTCACACATCACATCAGTAACGCATTTGTTCATATTAGACCCTTCGTGATTTCTTCATCATAACTTTACCTTTAATACGTCCTTGATGATGTTATGCTCCATTCCCATATTTCACCAATGAATAGAAATAGCGGGAGATTAAAAAATGATGGAAAATTTTCAAAACATTGAGAATTCAAAAAATCCCAGTTATGTTATAGATTTTTCCTTCACTTCTACGATGTAAATTTTTCGAAGCATTATTCCTACGACGTCACTTTTTGAAGCAGCCCAATAATTAAAGTTGTGGGAAGCTAAAAGATGCAAGAAAAGATAATGTTCTGTTGGTATTGGATTAAAAAAATTCAAAAAGACGGACCTGGGAAAATGAGCACGGTCTATCTCTGATGTCATAAGCAAGGATGGCAATCACAGGTAGCGATCTGCAATTACAAGTACAGAGTCTATGATGTAAAAATCCAACAAAGCAATCCTAAATGGCGACCTGTGTATATGAGGATAAAGGATGGCGACCTGGTCATGAAAGGCCAAAGGATAGCGACCTGGAGATATGAAAGCCTCTATGAGATGATAACCCAAGATGGTGATCCACATTGGCTACATGGATATAAGAGGACAAATATGGTACAAGGATCTGGAGGTATAAGGGCAATCTGTATCACATTGCATCATAAGATGGTAACCTAGAGATGTGCGGACAGTCAACATGGTTATCAAATCAATTAAATCCGAGATGATGGACCTAGGAAAATGACAATCGCCTGATTCATTGTCAGATCCCTTATCCTAAATTTAAAGTGATGATAACTTCAGTATTCAGATGTGTTGATGGCCGCTGGGGAGGTCCCACTGCTTCTGGTTGCACAGCTGAGCGGCAAAGCCACTCAGCCCTCGAACCGCTGAGCCACTGAGCCACCGAGCTGCCTAGTCATCGGTAAGGTCATCGTTGTAGGTTTCGAGTCATGAGCGTGAAATGCTCTTCTTTGTGAGCCATACCACCATCCACCGGAAACAGCTCTGTGCCAAGGGCCAAAGCAAACGTACTGCCTATTTGATAGCATGACACAAAATGGAAGATAGAAATGTTAATTTCCACCGCTAATATGCTTTTATGATAGCAATTCAGGCACCCCCACAGACCTCCTGACGTCACCGCTCATATGATCTAACGTAAAATGGTGGAGAAAGTAGAAATATATTCTACGTTTGAAGCGACCAATAGCCCACTCATGTACTTTGCAGGAAAACTCAAAAATCTGGAGAAACGCACGCATACTCATACAGTAGCTCAGGAACCAAGGGAAAGTAAATGCTATTATTATTTCAAAATTCAGCACAAAAAATAACTTGCGGCGTGGATTTAACCAGGAGTAACCTGTCTTGTTAATAGCAAAACCCCAGCTGAGAGATGAACTCGTCGCTCTTACATGAAGGGACAACAGGAAAAAGGGATTAAGTAACAAAAAAAATTTTATGCTACTACAGTTTCAGAAAGGTTTCAAAAAGCTGCTTTTATCGGTAGAATAATGTTTAACGCCATCATGTGTAATGAACGAATTGGAATTAAAGTACATACAGTGAATCATCCACAGTATTTATGAAAGGAGGGGAAACCTCCCTTCAAAGTATCATCGTATCCCACAACACATAATTCCTGTACTGTGTTCAGCTAAACCATCATACTTTAGCATCTGGTGCATGCACCTTGGTGCACAGGACCATACGAATGGTTTGATGACGACAACCTGGCCCCACCCAAGTTGCTCACAGTGTTCAAAACCAGTGTTGCAGGGGAACCTTACCATTGGCAGTTGATACAAGTTTTTTAAGCAGTGCAAGTTTTGAATATCCCACTGCTTTAAATTCAGGGTAAGTCATCTGACAAACATATGATCCTTGTTTCCCTGGGGCGAACACCTTGCATTTAATGGACCTGGAAACAATGTGGACTATATTTCCATATTGAGATTTTGGATTGTGGTATCATACAGATTTCCCTCAGTCCCCAGGTCGCCTATGTCATCATATCCCCAGGTCACCATTCTTTGCCCTTGCATCTCCAGTCACCACTTTGGGTTGCCTTTTCGGAGTGTGCTTGACATAAAAACTCTACTTGTATCTTCTGGTCACCACCATCTGTCGTGGTATCTGTGGGTTGCGATCTCTTGTCCTTGTATCTCAATGTCTCCATCTTGGATATTGACATCATATAGAAAGTCCTTATATCTCAAAGTCGCTGTTCTTTGACCTTATTGCACATGGTCACATCTTTTGTCTTCATATCTGCAGATCACTCTCTTGGATAATGACGCAATAGAGTTTCTGTATCCAGGGCACCATACTGGTTCACCACTTTGGATTGTGATATCACAAAATTATAGCTGTATTACCAGCTCTGCCACCTTCATTTTTTTGAATTTGATACCAACAGGAAAATGCCTCACATCGTACTTTTGATTAGCTTGTCATTTTATATGTGTGAAAACAGCCCTATATCCAACCATCATGTCATGGCCGTGGGTGATAAACCTGTAGCATAGATAATACTTTGAATTTATTGCCAGTTTTCATACTTCCCGCGATTTTATATATAGAGTAATTTGATTATATCAGAGGCAACATTGCATAGCACTGATGTAATCATGGGGGAGAGCAAGTGATAGACAGGGGGCTTGGGAATGGTGTGGAGAGTAGTGAGACTACCTTCGTACGGGTTCACTCTGCATGGTTGCCAAATTTATTCATTATGGCGGCGATGACGTCATCCAAGATGGCGGCGTGTACACTTGGCAACAGTGCATGACTTCATTCAGATGGCGGATTTTGACGCGCAAATAGGTCAATTGGGGTACATCCACTAACCTGACCCTCCAGAAACAATTGGCGAGAAGTTCAAACTCCAACACCATAATGTCTCAAAAACTGTACTTGCCTTTATATTATTCATTATTATCATTTACTATCATTTATTATGATTTATTACCATTTATTATTATTATTTATACCATGAACGTGTGTTCGCTACGAGGTCTGAAGTCCTACTGTGTTATTTCATACCCTTGCTACCGGAGAGCACTGTCGTGACGTTATTCAAGATGGCGGATTTTGGCAGGGAAAATAGTCCAACTGGGCTACCTCCACTAACCCAACCCCCAGAAAATTGGCCCAAAATTTGAATTTTGGCGGGAAAATAGGTCAATTGCGCTATTTCCACTAACCTGACCCTCCAGAAAATATGTGTGCCCGTCACTAGGTCCAGACTCCAACTGACTTATTTCAAATCGTCGTCAGCAGAGGAGGTTATCCCTGGCACCACTGGTCAGCAGTAGCCCATTAGCAGATCACTGTTCCAGCAGCCCATCGAACCGCGCAGGTCCAGCGGCATAAACTTGTTTTGCTCGTTCGAACCTTCCAATCCTGACGTCACAATGGTAGGTTATCCGTTCACCACGTGTTTTCGTCTCTCCCATACGTTTTCGCGCCAAAATTGTTCACCCAAGAGTGGAATCTTCCCCAATGACACACATCCGTGGATCCTCCATGAGGCTTGCTGAACAAAGAACGTTCTCGCCAAGTTAGCTGACACAAGATCATCTGCTCTCTATCGCGCGATCGAGGTTTATAACCGGACACACGCCGTGCCGCCGCCTTGTGGGCGTCTTACCGCTTACGTCACACACCCTCGGCTGCCACCTCCATACAAGCGCAGGACATTGTTTTCTGTAAATATGCTAACACCCACATCACGCATCTAACCTACCAATTACCTAAGTACTTAATTATTTTTCAATTTTAGTCATATTAAATAATTAAATTTACAATTTCATATGGATATGAAAAGGTGTTCACCTACATACTTTCAACTACTTTTCAGGGACCAGACTGCCACTTCTTCCTAGGAACCCTCGCCGAGTTTGAATTCTGGCAGTAAAGAAAGGTCATTTGCACTTTCGCAACCATCTTAAGAAAGTTGAGCGTAAAGAAAGGACACTTGTACTAACCTCAGCCAGTCGACCACCACTTCCTCCTAGGATTAGGCGCCTAGTGTGAAATCTGACACGAAACAAAGTTCACTTGCGTTTTCTCTACAAACCTAATTGCTGTAACTGAAGCTCACCACCACCACCACCACTTCCTAGGGGCGGGTGCTAAAAGTACTCATCCCGCACTAAGCTGATGGAGGGAGGAAGGAGTGTACTTTATTTCTTTGCTAGTAATTTATTTAGGAGTGCAGTGTATGTATCACAGAACACACGCTCTGACATGCCACTCAGCATACAGACCTGCAAACCACTCCTACATAACTCATGTCTAAAGCTCTACACACATTCTTCCTAATTGTAAAAAGTCCAAAATTACACACTGCACAGTCCACAGGCATGCGAACCATTCATAAACAATGCACAGCGTTTACGTCCATATAGCCAAACAACTCCTAAATTGTCAAAATATCAGTGTAAAAGGGTCTGCTTGCTAATCGTCAACTGTCGAAATCATACACCAGCCTTTACTCAAACAATTACAGGCAACACCACCACCAAGTGTATTCGCCGCTGAGTCCATAGCCCAACTGACATAGTTCATATCGCTGCTACTATAGGACGCTGTAGTGACGCAAGTACCGTAATCTAAGATGGCGCCACCTAGTGTCTTGACCACAAGCTCCAGACCCCAACTGTCTTAGTACGTTTCCTTGCCGTCAGAGGACGGCACAGTGACACCAGCTGATGAGAGAAGTACAGTTATCCATGATGGCGGTAAACAGTGGGTTCTCGACGAGGCTATGATGCTGTCGTCTGTTTCGTGACATACATCAAGATCGTGAGGGAAAACAGTCTGCTCTGGGCTGCTGGGGCATTAAAGAATGAGTTCATTCTATGTAGTTTCAAACATTTTCTTTAGCGATCGAATATATCCATCACACTGATACAATTTGGGCGCTAATGACCATAGAAGTTTTGCGCCCTAAAACATCAACCCTAATGAGCTTGGTGTCACAATACACAGTCTGCAGAAACGTAAACAAGTTCTAATTTCAGTACACAATAGCAAACTGCGCCTAAATAATGCAGTACACATATCTGCAAACATACTCAGTACCCGTAAACTGTCCAAATAAAGCATGCCACAGCCTACAGGGCCGCTCGCAAAATAACGCAATAGACGTGCACAAGCACCCACTACCACACCTTTTCCCCCGCAGTCACACGCCTGACGTCCCTCAAACTGCGCACGGGTCCCTGCTCAGCTTCTGCAAACATGAGGTCGCGACAGCCACATTCAAACTCCACGCTCGTGACATACCTATCCAAATACGTGTTCCCCTAGACACAGCTGGCACGACCGGCTAGGGACCCACGCTCCACCGCACCCGCCAGTCACCGCCACCGAACACCGGTGAAAGTTGCATTCCTCTATACAGTCACCGTTATACTGAACACCGGTGAAAGTTGCATTCCTCTATATAGTCACCGTTATACTGTCATAGCACTCCAAAGCGCGTTCACGCCAGTCTCATATTCGAAGCATCTCCAGGCGCCACTTGTCTTTACCATTGAATGCAGACCAGCACAGAGCGTGTTGAGACATGCGCTCAACCGCACGTACCCCCCCCCCCCCCCCCCCAGTGTGACTGTCGCAACACCACCAAGTCCACGCGCATAATTACAAACTCATCTAACAATCTTCCCAATCTCATTCTTACGTCACATCTCTTTATATATATATATATATATATATATATATATATATATATATAAAGAGCCAAGCCGACCTCTCGGGAATTGTATAGTGTCCCAGAAATAGTTAACGCCTGTTTTCTTCATGTCTCAGCTTGTATGCACGGATATTCTCACGATAACAGAACCTGTTTACCAAAATATAGCCTAATCCAGTCTTCCTCTGGGACATAACGTGATAGTCTTCCAGCTCTCAACACCGCTCCTATATCCCACTAGGATCAATCGAGCATTCTCATTTGCTTTTATCGAATCTACCAGTCGAATTACTTATGCCGCAGGTATCGAAGCACCATCCACCTTTTCTTTCTTGGACTTCCAGTGGTTATTTTGCAAAGACTGCTAAATTGCACAGACAGTTCCCTCAATCTATATACCCCCAACCTGTTTATTATTTCTTCAGACGTTACACTTAGTGGTATTAAACTATTTTAAACTGATCACCATTTTGCACCAACAACTAAACGTGGAAAATTAGTCTACAAGTCATCAAATACATCCTATACTAGCAAGAATATTGGAGCGTCAAACCGATCTCCAAACAGGGAATATTTCACAGAGTACCGTCTCGATCTACTAAACATGCAATTCATATGCTCAACCATACAAAATCACGCCCTTTACAACAGTGAACCGAAGTCACTCTCAGAACTGACGTTCAGAGTCATGCTCCTTTCCCCTTGGCATAAACTCTCTACTCATTCCGCTTTCTTGCTCACATTTCTACAGTCATCTCCAGACTAGTTGCTTACGAGAACACCAGTATTTTCGCCACAATATTATACAATTTTTGCCGTACTTCTCAATATCAAGCACACACCACTAGCCACCCAATCGCTAACGCAACATAATTTGCAAGATATAGACTGTAAATTTTTTCTCCACAAACACCAAACTTTAGCGAGGCGCACCGTGCGGTAGACCATTGACTAACTAGAAACAAGTCGGCGTGCATATATAGAGACATACGGAAAGCAGAGCAAACGCTCTCTGAATGTGGAGGTGACTAGATACAGTCGAGTGCAGTGCTATATTACACGTCCCGATCAATGCAATTGGGCTAGGTGATGGCATATGTACTACATTACAATCCATTTTAGAACACAGAACGAGATGTTATGTCACGATCGCTTGTATAGATCTGACCTCAAATCGATAGAATTGTGAAAAGCGACCAGGGAATAGTTATATATCAACCGAATATAGAGCCTAATGCGGTGCACTTGAGGAAGAACTTTGCTATCTTCTGGTACGCACTGATCAGTTTGTTTATTGGACCAAGTATGCTGCAACAGGAGGAATCCTGGAAAACGTAGGCATCAAAATGAAGAGAATAAGGGCGGCAGTAAATCTTTTTCCCGGCATTATACTGAATGTCTACTGAGGCGCCCGTGATTCAGGATGCAATAGTCAAGTGACATAGCCTGCGTTCTACCTGTATACAGCTACATGTTCTGTATGTGTTTTAAAGCACTGTCTACTTGCGATTGTTAGTGGTAAACCCGTCGGTCATCAGAGGACTTCCATCTGATGTCTGAAGAAACTTGACACACTTCTCTTAAGGAGCTTTCATTTATGCGATCACCCCTGTCGCATCTTGGGTGTAAAATCGAGACTTCAGGGTCATAACTAACTTAGCCGTAAGAGCTTGTGATGCGCTGCAGTCCCTGTGTATGCATCGCCCAACTGATGGGCTGTTTACAGAGTTAGTGACGGAATGACTTGTAATTTTCATACGTCGTACGCTGCTGCTTTGCGTTTATCTGTTTCCTTGTAGGATGTATCCCCTGCTAGTAACTATCATTCTATGTAGGCCTTATGCATGCATTGTATAATTTTTGAACCGTGATCAGATGTGAACAGTGGACACTCTACGTCTCTGCAAAGCTATATTGTGCTCGTATAATGCGCAGCAAATGTTTTATTATTCGATAAGATAGTTCAGCGTGCAGAAACTTTGAAGACGGATGTATGTCTGATAGGGGAGGGGGGAAGGTTTTCGATTTAACATTATAGCCAGTTTTTAAGTGCAGAACGCTGTAGTCTTAGGAGTACAGATCCTAGATTTTAGAACAGGTTCTGTTTACAGCATCATGATGGTCGCATCCGTGTTTGGCGACATCGCGGTGAACGCACATTGGAAGCGTGTATTCGTCATCGCCATACTGGCCTATCACCCGGCGTGATGGTATAGGGTGCCACAGGTTACACGTCTCGGTCACCTTTTGTTCGCACGGACGGCACTTTGAACAGTGGACGTTACATTTCAAATGTGTTACGACCCGTGGCTCTACCCTTCATTCCCTGAGAAACCCTATATTTCAGCAGGATAATGAGCGACCGCATGTTGCAGGTCCTGTACGGGCCTTTCTGGATACAGAAAATGTTCGACTGCTGCACTGACCAGAACATTCTCCAGATCTTACACCAATTGTAAACGGCTGGTCAATGGTGGCCGAGCAACTGGCTCGTCACAATACGCAAGTCACTACTCTTGATCGTGTGGTATCGTGTTGAAGCTGCATGTGCAGCTGTACCTGTACACGCCATCCAAGCTCTGTGACTTAATGTCCAGGCGTATCAAGGCCGTTATTACGGCCAGAGGTGGTTGTTCTGGGTACTGATTTCTTAGGATCTATGCACCCAAATTGCGTGAAAATGTAGTCGCATGTCAGTTCTAGTATAATATATTTGTCCAATGAATACCCGTTTATCATCTGCATTTCTTCTTGGTGTAGCAATTGTAATGGCCAGTACTGTATTTGTTGATTCTTTGTGGTAATTGTGGGTCATATCAACTCCGTGTGTATTAATGTAGAAAACGTGGGAGCCACGGGGAAATGGAAATTTTAGTAGTAAACGCCGAAAAAGAATAGCAGCATCCGGCATAAAAAGCACATAACTGTCCTTAACTCGCAAGCATTTCAACTGTTTAGGAGGTGGGTGGTTGCATGATGGTACAGCAACATCATAAACAGATAAAAGATCATACAAAAGTCATCAAAATATGAGAGTATTGAAACAACAATGTATGAATCGCAATACAAAATTGAAAGTAACATATAATCCCAACATTTGCTGACCAATTACAACACTGTCTAAAGTATCTGTGCCATATTCTATCATCATTACATATGCTTCAGAAGAAGCTCGAGTAGAGTACCCTTAAAAACTAATGGTCAGCTGAAAGACGCCAGCGTATTTCAAAACGAAATTCCAACAGCAGGAATAAAGAGCAACTTCTATAGGAAATAACAACACGTATCAGTAACGTAACGAGTAAGAAGGACAGTTGTGAACCAGCGGCGTGTGCAGTTTATTAAAATTAATCTTCCCTGCAAGGTGGCCAGCATTGTGATACAACACGCCTGTAATATACTCACAGACAGGAAACGCACTGACACCTATGAGGCATAACATGGGCAAGTGTGAAGAGTGTCAGCAAAAATGTAGATTTAGAAGGTCGCTGGCAAACAAGCACGAAAAGCACAAAATTCAGGTTCCAGAAGCCGAGTTCTTCGGTTGTACTACGTATACTGATTGTGGGGTAACGCGTCTGTAAGCAGAGCGCAGTATCGGCAAATATCCTGGTAAAGTGCAACGATTTACTCAAACGTAGATAACCTCCAACTCTGTCGCTTGCTGCAAGACGTTTTGTGACGTAGACATGCCTTGCTGGGTGCCACCGTTGGGAGTAGCGACAAATAAAACGCACTTAGGTGCAAGTTATACATTGGGAGGAATAGTCGTTCGCAAGCAGTTTAGTTTATTTGTGGCGTTCTGTTTCTCTCGATGATCAATTGATGATGGTCCACACGACGGATGTTTTATTATTTTCACAACTGTCTCTGGTGTATCTCCCACCATCAGCTGTTTTTCTCTCGAACAAAGTATTGGTGCACCCAACTACCAGAAATTCCACCCTGAGAACGCCGAGATCTTGCAGACCGAGAGGATTCCTCTGGAAGAGGGCGAGCGGCTTTATCTGGCTCAGGGATTTGGTCAGGCACAGACAGTGGCTGAAACCTGCTCATTAGACGAACTGGCGAGACCCTTGCATCGGTCCCTAGGAAAGTTTGTCACTGTTGGCCACACGTTGGAAAGACCTTCGTTTCGACCATGCGTGTGGAATCAACCTCAGTTCGGGCAGTACCCAGAGCAGCCACAGTAGTGGAGCGATTGGGAGACACATGGGTCGTGCTGGACATTCCTTGGATCACTCCATATGATTCCCTACAGTGACCGAAGCCAATACCACCAATGCGGCTTGCATCTGAACGCAGCAATCATAGCTCTCATCTATACTAATGATGGCATCATAAATACACAGACATGCACGAAATATAGGATCTGACGCTAAAGAACTGTCTAAATGTAAAGTAAGTCTCTTTCTATGAAGAGCTGTGTTAACTCACAGTATTCTGATAAGCTGCTGAGGCTGCTGTGAGAGCTACCAGTCGACTGAGGGATATAATTACTACAAGTGTCTTTTGAAACACAAAATAAATGTCTGGCACCATGCTGACAGCGGTTCTATGCACAACACAGTTAATAAAGCGCGGAAGTGTATCTGGTAAAGAGACAAACACGCACAAAGTATAGGAGTTGGAGATAAAGAACACCGAAGAAACTCTCATCGTATGAGAATCTCTGTCAAATCATAGTACTCTGACGAGGTGCTACTGCTGCTGTGAGAGCTACCACTGGACTGAGGGATCTATGTGGTACAGGTAGCGGCAGTTACTTTTATTCTGCCTTCACCTGTGAGTTGAAGGACTCATCCGCAGAAATTATGAAGAGTACGAAGACACAGTACGTGAACTGGAGAAATATTAGTCACACAAAACGACTGAAATAAGCTTTGTCAATCCAAAGCAGTGACAGACAAGAGTATGGAAGCCTATTAAAGGATTAAGTTGCTTAAGACAGTCTAAAACTTTTCACAGGTGTTGCGCTAAGAGGACGGGCAACTTCTACACACTTCTTCTGCATATGTGAACATAAAAAAAACTGTGAAATAAAACACGTGCTGCAAAGAGGTGGCACAATGCAACGTGGCAGGCAAGCATTTTTAGACAAATATGGCCATAATCACGAGAGGGGAAAGGCGGGAAACTCGTCCAGAGGACCATGGCTCTCTGCAGCTGTGTTGTTGTGGTCTTCTGTCCAAAGACTGGTTTGATAGCGCTCTCCATGCAATTCTACCCTCTGCATGCCTCTTCAAAGCCTTTGCATCTCCGAGTAACTGCTGCAACCTACGTCCATCTGAATCTGCTTATTGTATTCGTCTCTTGGCTTCCCATTACGACTTTTATCCTCCACGCCTCCGTCCGGTACTAAATTGGCGATCCATTGATGTCTCAGAACGCGTCCTACCAACCGATTCCTTCTCTAAGTCAAATTGTGGCACAAATTCCTCTTCCCCCCCAATTCTATTCACTACCTCCTCATCAGTTACGTAATCTACCCACCTAATCTTTAGAATTCTTCTGTAGCTCCACATTCCAAAAGCTTCTATTCTCTTGTTGTCCACAGTTTGTATCGTCCACGTTTCACTTCCATACATGGCTGCACTCCACACAAAACCTTTCCGAGAAAACTCCCTGATACTTAAATCTACAATAGATGTTAATAAATTTCTCTTCTTCAGAAACATTTGCCTTTCCATCGCCAGTCTAAATTTTATATGCTCTCTACTTCGACCATCATTTATTTTTTTGCCCAAATAGCAAAATTCATCTACTACTTTAAGTGTATCATTTCCTAAACTATTTCACTCAGCATCACTCGATTTTATTTCACTACATTCCATTACCCTCGTTTTGCTTTTGTTGGTGTTCATCTTATATCTCTTTTCAAGATACTGTCTATTCCGCTCAACATACAGATTGAGTAACATCGGGGATAGGCTAAAGCCCTGTCTCAGTCCCTTCTCAACCACTGCTTCCCCTTCGTGCCCCTCGACTCATATAACTGTCATCTGGTTTCTGTACAAATTGGAAACATCCATATGCTCCCAGTATTTGCTCCCCGCCACCTTCAGAATCTGAAAGATAGTGTTCCATTCAACATTGTGAAAAACTTTCTCAAAGTCAACAAATGCTATCAACGTAGGTTTGCCTTTCCTTGACCCATCTTCTAAGAGAAGTTGTAGGGTCAGTATTACCACGAGTGTTCATACAATACCACGGAATCCAAACCGATCTTCTCCCACGTCGACTTCTTCCAGTTTTTCCATTCGTCCGTAAATAATTCGTTTTAGTATTTTGCAACTGTGACTAATTAAACTGATAGTTCCGTAATTTTTACACCTGTCAGCATCTGCTTTCTTTGGAATTGGAATTACTATATTCTTCTTGAAGTCCGAGAGTATTTCGCCTGTTTCATTCATCTTCCTCATCGGGTGGAAGAGTTTCGTCATGGCTCGCTCTCTACGCTATCAGTGGTTCTAGCTGAATGTTGTCTACTCCTGAGGCCTAGTTTCGACTTAGGTCTTTGAGTGCTCTGTCGAATTCTTCACGCAGTATCTTATCACCCATCTCATCTTCATCTATGTCCTCTTCATTTTCATGATATTGCCTTCAAGTACATCGCCTTTGTATAGAACTCCTAGACACTCCTTCCACCTTTCTGCTTTCCCTTCTTTGCGTAGCCTGGTTTTCCATCTAAGCTCTTGATATTCATTCAGGTGGTTCTCTTTTATCCAAAAGTCTCTTCAATTTACTTGTAGGTGGCATCTATCTTCCCACAGTTATATGTGCTTACATTTGTCCTCTAGCCATTCCCGCTTAGCCATTTTGCGCTTCCTATCGATCTCATTTTTGAGATGTTTGTTTTCCTTTTCGCCTGCTTCATTTACTTCATTTTTATATTTGCTGTTCTCATCAATTAAATTCAGAATCTCATGTGTTACCAAAGGATTCCTACTAGCCCCCGTCTTTCTACCCAGTTCATCTGCTGTCTTCACTATTTCATCTCTCAAAAGCTACTCATTCCTCTTCTACTATATTCCTTTCCGCTGTTCTTGTCAATCCCTAATGTTCCCTCTGACACTCTTTACAACCCGTGTTTCTTTCAGTTTATCCAGGTCCCATCTCCTTAATTCCCCCCTCTGCAGTATCACACACATATCTGGAACTAGTGGCCTCCCACCACAGCTCATACCGAGCCAGCGAATGGTGTTACCCAGGTACCACAACCGTAAGCGAATGCAGGCAGCTAGCAAAACAGTTATCGATAGGAGAGTGTGGTGGACAGCATATTGTCCCTCCCTTAAGAAAAGGAACCTGTGTCTGCAGAAATGAGATCACTGGCATAATCACGCTAAGAGAATGACATAGGGGACAGAAGGAACGCAACAGAGGAGTGCATTAGGAAAAACCGCTCTAATCAGCTAGGAATTTCAGTGTTTGGAACACACTTCTTGCCAGTCACAATTCCTGGAGTATCTTGGTTGTTGCACCGCTCACGGTCAGATGATCGTAAAGCGTAAGGATGCCTAGAACGGAGAGCATATCTAGGCTATTTCTGTGGTGGCTTAATCTTTTTCTTCTATGGTACTGTTCTAGCAGCAGTTGGCCTGTCTCTAGGTGGGTCTATAAAGACAGCATGACGGGGCGGAACAGCATTCACCTGATAAGATTTCAATCTCTCTAAGTAGACTATCACAAGGCACTACAGTAGTTGTAATGCTGCATAGACTGGTGAAGTCAAACATATGATTCAGTAGGGAACTTAAAAAGATGAAGTAAACTTGATAGTCTTTTCTTTCTTGATTATGGAACTGTGCAATAATAGCCAGACACCTGGCTGATTTAGCTGCAGTATTGCTTCTTTTTCCTTCTGTATCTGCTTGGGTGTTGCCTTAACGTTGTTACATCGGACTTAACGCCAGACTGCTTTGAGTTTCTGTGATAAACACCTCGTTTCTTTTGAGTCTATACCTAGTGGTAACTCGTCTAGTTTGAAATGCGAGGTGATTGGATGGGCATAATCTACATTAAATGTAGTATGGTGTCGAAACTTGTGGATTATGGTGTTATAAGCTGACTGTATAAAGAGAAGTTATCTGTCACAGTTGGAATTCATTTTATTATCATAATAGGATAGCACTAGTTTCATGGTTTTATGAACTCAGTCAACACAGTTATAATGTTTTGGGTGCTATCCACTTTTTAATTCCAAGCACTTTACTCAATTGTAAGAACAATGAGGACGTAAAGTTTTTTCCCCGGTCGGTGAGGATAGATTCAGGGCTGCAAAATGGGAGTACAAGGGGATTTTCAGATGCTTCAGCCGCAGTTTCTACTGTCGTATCAGCAATCAGCACTGGTATTAGCTATCCGGAAATGTGATAGATTTTTTTTCCTGCTGGGTTTGAGACAATGGTCTCATGGCTTCAGAAGCTGCAGTTTCAAATTATTTGAATGCCTCTGCTATGACGTGAAAGGGAATTCGTGACTGCATCGGTTGTGACTGCTGACGGAAAGGCCAAGAGGCACACATACGGAGCGGAAGCTAATAAAACCGACAAACAGCAAGGACGGACTCCTCACTGGAAATCAAGGAAAACAGGTTAACGTGTGTCCGGAAATGGACAGTGTGCGTACAACGACAACAAACCGTCCCGGAACGCAGTACAAAGATGCATCGCATCCACGTCGCAACAGAGGTTCAAAGGTGCCTCCATAGGATGCAAGAGACGCGTTCACACGTCGCATCGTCGATTGCTGAATTCTTTCACATCTTCCGAACTCTTTCCAATAGTGTTACAGGCGTCGTGAACACGGTGCTGAAGGGTTTGCACATCAGGAAATGGTTCGGCATCCACAACGCTTTTCAGGTGTCCCCAGAGGTAAAAATCGAGCGGGTTTAAGTCCGGTGACCTAGCAGCCATTCTACAGAGTCACCGCATCCTATCCAACGTCTGGCGATGATGTTGTTGAGGCGTCGGAGAACAGTAATGTGGAAGTGGCGTGGTGGTGTGTCGTACAGAAACCACATAACCTGTCGTACTGCCAAATTCACAGTCCCAAGCAGACCAGACAGAGTATTCCGCAGGAAGTCCAGGTACGCTCCTCTGTCGAGGTGTTGTGGAATGATAACCGGTCCAGTTATGTGGTCATCAAGATTCCCTGACCACACGCTGAACGGATGCTTATGAGACACCTCAGCCTTTCCCCGAGGTTTGTCTGTAGACCACAGAAGACGATTATGCAGATTGATGATGTCAGTTCTGGTAAAGGCTGCATCGTCGGTAAAGAGGACTGACTGAGATGGTCTGGTGCAAAAACTATCGGCAAAATCCTTCCCGTAGAGCGCAATCTGCTGCTGATAATCCTTGCACTCATCACAGGTGACACGGGTAGTAGCGGTTGTTATGCAGGATACACATAATCATATTTTGGCTTACATCATGTTGGCAGGCCACTTGCCTGGATCTTTTACTAGTTTTCGTCTCAATATCCTATAGAACCAGATCCTCCACATCTAGTATACGCACAATTCGCCGCCTCTACATCTACATCTACATATACGTGACTACTCTGCTGTTCACAATAAAGTGCCTGGCAGAGGGTTTAATGAACCACCTTCAAGCTGTCTCTCTACCGTTCCATTCTCGAACGGCACGCGGAAAAAACGAGCACTTCAATTTTTCTGTGCGAGCCCTGATTTCCTTTATTTTATCGTTATGATCATTTCTCCCTATGTAGGCGGGTGGCAACAGAATGTTTTCGTAATCGGAGGAGAAAACTGGTGATTGAAATTTCATGAGAAGGTCCCGTCGCAACGTAAAACGGCTTTGTTTTAATGATTGCCACTCCAGTTCACATATCATGTCTGTGACACTATCTCCCCTATTTCACGATAATATAAACCGAGCTGCTCTTCTTTGCACTTTTTCGATGTCATCCGTCAGTCCCACCTGATCCTGATCCAACACTGCACAGCAGTAATCCAGAACAGGGTGGAAAAGTGTGGTGTAAGCAGTCTCTTTAGTAAAACTGTTGCACCTTCTAAGTGTTCTGCCAATGAATCACAGTCTTTGGTTTGCTCTACCCACAATATTATATGTGTGATTGTTCCAATTTAGGTTATTTGTAATTGTAATCCCTAAGTATTTAGTTGAATTTACAGCCTTCAGATTTGTGTGACCTATCATGTAATCGAAATTTAGCTGATTTCTTTTAGTACTCATGTGAATAACTTCACACTTTTCCTTATTCAGGGCCAATTGCCAATTTTCGCGCCTTACAGATATCTTATCTAAATCATTTTGCAAGTCTTTTTGATCATCTGGTGACTTAACAAGACGGTAAATGACAGCATCATCAACAAACAATCTAAGACGGCTACTGAGATTGTCTCCTATATCGTTAATATAGTTCAGGAACAATAGAGGACCTATAACACTTCCCTGGGGAACACCGGATATTACTAGTGTTTTACTCAATAACTTTCCGTCTATTACTACGAACTGTGACCTTTCTGAAGGAAAATCACGAATTCAGTCGCACAACTGAGGTGATACTCCGTAGGCACGCAGTTTGGTTAGAAGACGCTCATGAGGAACGGTGTCGAAAGCCTTCTGGAAATCTAAAAATATGGAATCAATTTGACATCCCGTGTCGATAGCACTTATTACTGCATGAGTATAAAAAGCCAGTTGTGTTTCACAAGAACGTTATTTTCTGAAACTGTGCTGACTATGTGCCAATAAATCGTTTTCTTCGAGGTACTTCATAATGTTCGATTACAGTATATGTTCCAAAACCCTACTGAAAATCGACGTTAGTGATATAGGCCTGTAATTCAGCGGATTACTCCTAATTCCCTTTTTGGGTATTGGTGTGACTTGAGCAATTTTCCAGTTTTTAGGTACGGATGTTTCTGTGAGCCGTTGGTTGTATATAATTGCTAAATATGGAGCTACTTTATCAGTATACTCTGAGAGGAAACTGATTGGTATACAATCTGGACCTGAGGCCTTTCCTTTATTAAGTGATTTAAGCTCCTTCGTTAAGCCGACGATATCTACTTCTATGTTTCTCATCTTGCACGTTAGACTGCCTAAAAGGACCCATGACCACACAAACGCCCAAAAAGGGCTTGAAACGTTGTGTGATGTGTTTACTATGTGTGAGGCTACTTGTTTTGGTATAACTTTGCTGCCTCTTCAGTATTTCCATCTGCTTGGCAATACATGAATACCGCATCATTTTGTTGCTCACAGAGCGCTGCGTCAGCCACACAGCCTGCAACACACAAGGATTACACGGCACGTGGTCGGAGGAACTTTCATTCATCAGCGTCATCGACCGTGGCAACGATGCATTTCCGGACACATGTCCATAGGAGCTTGTTTCCTCCATTTCCAGTCAGCAAGCCGCCCCTCTAGTTTGTCGGTTTTATTGCTGTTCACCCTGTATACTTGTCGTCGTCGCAGAACCAGCCTGGCCATCAAGGGCAGGTAGCGATGCGGGTATTCACAGCACCTTTGCCAGTGGCATGCTTGTATGCTGTCATGGCGTTGAGTAACGATTTGGAACCGGAGTGACTTTGCTGTCACAAGCCTGTTCCCCAAAAGGGTTTAACGGTTCGCTGTACCAAGTTCTGACACAAAATCAGGCACTGCGGCACGATGTTGTCAGTCGGGTCTTCTTCCTGAGTGTTAATTCTGCTGTTAGCACATCATCTTGTTGTACTACTCGTGCCTTTTTGTTGAAGGCATCTGCATTCTGGTGCAGTTTTCCATGTTTGTGATGCCCTTCATAGACATACACTGCTAGCTTTGAAGCTCATTGTCCAATTGGCCACTTGGGGGTTTTATAATCAGCAGCTTTAACAAAGCAACAATGATCCTGGCATTTGCCGTAAGAGATTTAAGGAGGTCACTGTGAGCCTAAATCAGTGTGACCTGACGACGATTTTAAGAACTGTGTGGTATCTTCAGAAGAAGAAAACAGTGGTAGGTAAACCATAACAAAGACATGAGCTCATGTGATGGCCTGTATAAGTCCGCAAAATACACTCCTGGAAATTGAAATAAGAACACCGTGAATTCATTGTCCCAGGAAGGGGAAACTTTATTGACACATTCCGGGGGTCAGATACATCACATGATCACACTGACAGAACCACAGGCACATAGACACAGGCAACAGAGCATGCACAATGTCGGCACTAATACAGTGTATATCCACCTTTCGCAGCAATGCAGGCTGCTATTCTCCCATGGAGACGATCGTAGAGATGCTGGATGTAGTCCTGTGGAACGGCTTGCCATGCCATTTCCACCTGGCGCCTCAGTTGGCCCAGCGTTCGTGCTGGACGTGCAGACCGCGTGAGACGATGCTTCATGCAGTCCCAAACATGCTCAATGGGGGACAGATCCGGAGATCTTGCTGGCCAGGGTAGTTGACTTACACCTTCTAGAGCACGTTGGGTGGCACGGGATACATGCGGACGTGCATTGTCCTGTTGGAACAGCAAGTTCCCTTGCCGGTCTAGGAATGGTAGAACGATGGGTTCGATGACGGTTTGGATGTACCGTGCACTATTCAGTGTCCCCTCGACGATCACCAGTGGTGTACGGCCAGTGTAGGAGATCGCTCCCCACACCATGATGCCGGGTGTTGGCCCTGTGTGCCTCGGTCGTATGCAGTCCTGATTGTGGCGCTCACCTGCACGGCGCCAAACACGCATACGACCATCATTGGCACCAAGGCAGAAGCGACTCTCATCGCTGAAGACGACACGTCTCCATTCGTCCCTCCATTCACGCCTGTCGCGACACCACTGGAGGCGGGCTGCACGATGTTGGGGCGTGAGCGGAAGATGGCCTAACGGTGTGCGGGACCGTAGCCCAGCTTCATGGAGACGGTTGCGAATTGTCCTCGCCGATACCCCAGGAGCAACAGTGTCCCTAATTTGCTGGGAAGTGGCGGTGCGGTCCCCTACGGCACTGCGTAGGATCCTACGGTCTTGGCGTGCATCCGTGCGTCGCTGCGGTCCGGTCCCAGGTCGATGGGCACGTGCACCTTCCGCCGACCACTGGCGACAACATCGATGTACTGTGGAGACCTCACGCCCCACGTGTTGAGCAATTCGGCGGTACGTCCACCCGGCCTCCCGCATGCCCACAATACGCCCTCGCTCAAAGTCCGTCAACTGCACATACGGTTCACGTCCACGCTGTCGCGGCATGCTACCAGTGTTAAAGACTGCGATGGAGCTCCGTATGCCACGGCAAACTGGCTGACACTGACGGCGGCGGTGCACAAATGCTGCGCAGCTAGCGCCATTCGACGACCAACACCGCGGTTCCTGGTGTGTCCGCTGTGCCGTGTGTGTGATCATTGCTTGTACAGCCCTCTCGCAGTGTCCGGAGCAAGTATGGTGGGTCTGACACACCGGTGTCAATGTGTTCTTTTGTCCATTTCCAGGAGTGTATATTGATATTTACATACATCTGGTAGCATAAAGAAGGCGTCTCTTTGTTACAAACTGTTTCGCAGGGATGACGTGTCCTTCACAGTCGACATTTGTTGCCAAGAAATGAGATGCCTCGCAGTTGCAAAGTAATAAACGCGAGCTGAAAGACAGCAAGAAAAATGTTGGTTGGCAAACACATCCACTGCACAGCTTCCAATCTAGCACCCGCATCGATCAGCTAACAAGAAAGTCAGTTTTTCTTGTTTTTACTGTTTTGACGATTGTGTTTTAAGTGCGGGTTTACTTAGACTCGGCAAGGTGCTACATGTGTGGGCTCGCAAAACTACCTGTGCATCATCAACTGGTTTTCGATAACGAGGTGGAATACATTGTTGACAATTTCTCTGTTATTTATCACTATTTTATTCAGTAACCTAATTGGAAACGCTGTTATTATTCTCTACAATACTACAACTGGTGTTTCATCATAATGCCATACACTGGATGGCTAACTTAATTAAACGTGAAGTTTTCTGTCATTCTCAAGTAGCTTTACCGGTCTACAACCTAAATATGACAACTTGGTTGCAACTGTAGCTGCTGAGCGATATACAATTAACAGAGTATTCAATGATAGGATTTCATTATTATATCTGTGTATTTTCAGTAGCAGTTCGATAGTATTTTATGATTCTTACCTTTAGATCTACTGGTTTCTGAACATAGCGAGACGTCATGCGATGGTAAGATCTCTAAAGATGTCAGTCTGAGTTCTATACAACTGTTTGTAGCTCTGCCACAGGGGAGGTTAAGTGTTACTCTCTCCCTAGATTGGAACTGAGAACTATTGTCTCTTACTCTTCTCAGTAAGTCGACATTTTCCTGGAAGCAACCAACTGCAGCTTTCACTGTCTGCTTAGTGCCGTTGTGATGTCTGATACCGATAATTTGCAGTATATACAACATAATGTGTTGCAGATGTCTGTAAACACATATTTTATAAGTCTATGATATACCAAAATGGAAATCATTCTAAATCTTTGAATGGTGTACCATGGATATACTAAGCGAATCTTGAAAGATAATTCTCTGTCATTCCAGGAAGTAATAAAACAAGCACAGCGTCACCAGACATGTTCCACTATGTTGCCATGACCCAATCATATACCAGGGCGATTATGCTTCTACAGGCAATGTATTTTCTGAGTTCGCTATCAGTTTTGGAGTGCTAAATCTTTGATTGGTGTACCATGAATATACTGAGAGAATCTTGCAAGATAATTCTCTGTCATTCCAGGAAGTGATAAAACTACCAAAGCGTTACCAGACATGTTCCACTATGTTGCTATGACCCAATCATGTACGTACCAGGGCGATTATGTTTCTACAGGCAAGGTAGTTCCTGAGTTCGCTATCGGTTTTAGAGTGCATCTATTGCCTCAACTATGCAGCAGCTTAATTAGTTTTCCCGCTACGTCATGTGGAATAATCTAGTATCTATGGTGATGGAGAAGAAAGGAAAGTTGTACAAACCACCATAATACATACGAAAGAAAATAAACATAATTGCTGAGTTATAGATCCACTTCATTGACAACGACATGTAGCAGGATGTGTGAACAAATATGTGAAAAAATACTTTGTTGCAACGTGATAATACCCCGAAATATGCTTTGACTTGGAAAGCAGCACTCTTGTGAGATACAGGTGGCACTTTATTCGCATGACATACTGCGTATAGTGGATTTCGAATTGATTCTGTAGTTATAGAGTTCCAAATACACTTTTGATATAATTTCCCATAAGCGGCTTCCAGCCACATTATCGTCTGAGTTGTGCGACTGGGTTCGTGATTTCCTGTCTGAAAGCTCACAGTTTCCAGAGTGAGATTTTCACTCGGCAGCGGAGTGTGCGCTGATATGAAACTTCCTGGCATATTAAAACTGTGTGCCGGACCGAGACTCGGTAGGAGACGAGGTACTGGCAGAAGTAAAGCTGTCAGGACGGGGCGTGAGTCGTGGTTGGGTAGCTCAGTTGGTAGAGCACTTGCCCGCGAAAGTCAAAGGTCCCGAGTTCGAGTCTCGGTCTGGCACACAGTTTTAATCTGCCAGGAAGTTTCAGCTCACAGTTTGCAGTGGCTCAGAGGACAACACCTATGGAAATGAAAGTGATAAGTATGATTCCGGAAGTAAAGTGATGTATACCTTCTGGTATTTCTAATATATATAAACTATGTAGCATACAATCATATATAAACTATTTGGCACACAGCCCCAACATTTCTGTTAGATATGTGGCAGGTAACGCTGCTGTCTAGTAAACTCCTCAGAACAGCAAAGAGAACTGCAAAACGATGATGAAAATATACCTTCACGGTGCAATACGTGTCACTTAACCCTAAACAATAAAATGTGTGAGGCTCTCCAAATGAGTAACAAAACAATTGCGCTAAAGTTCGCTTGCGCGATAAATCAGTCACATTTGAATGTCGTCGATTCAACTAAATATCCCGGAGCTACGATTACTAACAACTTAAACTGGAACCATCATACGGAAAATATTGTGGTGAAGGAAACCCCAAGATCGCGTAACCTATCAATTGAAGTGGCCGCGTACAACATACTTGTCTGTCCCCTTCGTGAGTATTCCTGCGTGGTATGGGATCCCTTTGAAGCGGAACTGTTGCAAGACACCGAAAAAGTTCATAGAGGTGCATTTCGTTTCATGTTATCATGAAATAGGGGAGATTGTGCGATTGGTATGGTACATGAGTTACGATGGAAATCATTGAAACGTAGGTGTTTAACATTGCGGTGAGTTCTTTTCACTTAATTCCAATCGACAACCTCCTCCGCTGACAGCGACGATGTTTTTTTTTTTACCCAGACATACGTAAGAGACATGACCATTGTGATAAGAGACATCAGATCTTTTCTCGGTAAGATTTATTTGTTCGTTATTTCCATGCACTTTTGAGTGGAATGGTAGGGAACTAACGAGACAGTGCTTCAAAATCCCTCTGCCAATCATTTAATTTGGGATTGCAGGGTATTCATCTACATGCGGATGCAGACGTCGAGGGAAGGGTAGCAGTAAGCAGTGATGTACCTAGGAATGGATAGGAGAGCAAAAGTGCAAAATAAAGGAGCGGAAAGCTTGCTAAAACGCACATCACAATTCGTTTTATTTTAGAACAGAGAGAAAAGAAAGGAATGTTTTCAGAATCGAGAATGGCTTATAGGTAAGGGGATATAAAAGAAAACTATTTCATAGGTTTTGAGAGGAATGATAGAGGACAGTAAAGGAAGCAGAAATTAAATAAGAACATATTTTATTTATATTTGCTTATAATGTTTTCAGGTAAATAAATATAAGGGCCACTAAGGTGATATTGTAAGAAATGCGAGAGAAAATGAGAGAGAAAGCGAAGGAGAAATTAACTATGAAAAAATGTAAGATGAAGTAGTTTGTGTAATTTTTGCTGGACGGACCGTGTATTCATGGATGGAGAGTGTAGGGAAGCAGCCTACTCACGCTGTAGTAAATTCACATCAGTTTCCATTGTGTGTCAGCCAGTCTGCTGTAACTAGCTCTGACGACATAAATGTTGCGCAATACCTTAAAAATCAAGCAAATGAACTAAACCTTTTCTAGCAGGTCAGAAATAATACTAAATTAATGTGTGTTAAAAATCAGTTCGATAACTTCAGCCATTTCCGAGATTTGGACGTTTTTCTGGAAAAATCATTGGCGCAACAGAACAGAGCTAGAGACTTCAAAATTTATATTTAGATTCATCTTTCATAATGATTTAATAAAAACGGTACTTTGGATGTCACAAATTAAGACTTTAGTGGAAATTCATGATTTTCTGGTTTTCGTCTCAAAACTGAAGGAAGCAAGATAGATTAAGTAGGCTAGTAAATAAGGCTAGGATGTTTAGATTTAAATAGGTTGGAGGTCCGCTATGATTATGAAGATGTGTAAAGTTTCTTTTTAATACCTATAAAATTATAGCGATAGCGGATCTCAAAAGGGACAGTTCAGAGCTCATCTGCTGCGTGCAGTGTAATTTAATTAATTCTCTCGCTCAAAGTATTTAACTTAGCCACGTCAAAATTTTACTATCAATACTTACCTGCGTGCTGAATGCACGTTTAAATTAAGAGATTCTTCGGCCATCAGCCAAAGAAGCTATAAATTATTATGTAACTTGAAGTGGTGCGTTACTAGCTCAGCGGCTAGTCGGGAGAGCGGATTTGATCAGACGTTCCCTCAGCCGTCCGCACCGCGGCTTTATATATAAGAACCCTGCGCGAGGAAGAAAGGCCCCAGTTCTCTCCAGACGCTGAATGACACGCCATCTGTGTCGGTAGTCGCGTCGCATCAGTGTATCTGCTACAAACAGCCTCGGGTGCCGTATTAAGTTACTAGAGGTACGCGGAGCCATGAAAACATTTTATGTGAAGTGTTAATTCTGGGGTGATTTTCATTATCTAGCTTCAGTTTGCGTACTGTCGTATTTTCACGTGCCGTCGCGGGACAGACATTCTACCAAATATTTAGCGTGGCGTTTGATGAAGTATTTTCATCAAATTATGGCGAGCATTCTTTTTAACATTTGATTCGGACATTTATAGTTGCATCAGCGCATTAGACTCTGAACTGTTCTGTTAGTTAGGTTGTAGGGATACTTGTGTTGTTTATCAGTGAATTTCAGAATATACTCAACTATTTTGGAAAACCGTTTTTGATTAGAAATCCCGGACAATCTCCTAATTCCTCAGAGCTATAAGCTGCAGTTATAATAACATTCTCAGGTAAAGTGGGCACTAGGATATCTATTTACTGGCTCCAAGTTTTATTAAATCACTTTCTGGGGGTCACGGAGTAAATAGAGAGCCAGTGTTGAGAACGGCAAAAGACAGCAATAACAACATTCTAAAAGCTAGAAACTGATTCAATATGCAAGCATTTATACAGAAAATTATATTTTTACAAACTTTTATCCGCCGCCCCACATATGGTGCATCGGCCGGGAAACCAACTAAGTGAAAGTGAATTTTAACTATTCGGATTCGCGAGTGAAATGCGACACGCAACTGAGAATAGAACAGTGAATGTGTTACGTGTGTATGTGGACGACGCAATTGGATTAACAACGCATCTGGATTGACGGAGCTGGCACTGAGTCTAGCGGTGCTGCCGGCATCACGAGAAGCCAGTCTCGCCGCACCGCAGTCGTTCGCTGGAGCAGCCGGCGCAGAGCCTGCAATTGCGGGCCACGCAAACACAGAACAGCCGTCGGAGAGCCGTCTGCAGGTCAACGTGTCACGTCGCATCAGGAATCCTGGTACGACGCGCCGGCAACGCCATACGTCGTGCAGAAGGAACTAAGTTAAGTGAAAAGCTGTTAAAAATTTTACTAACCTGCACTAAAAGACTGTCAGCGATGGAACCGTCAAAAGAAGCTGAGGTTAAACTTAAATCAGAACCTATGTCTGTTGAGGGAACTGTAAATACAGACAACGGTTCAAGTGTAAATATGCATGAAAGTAGTAATGTTAAGGTGAAACATGAAGTATTGTCTCCTGACGGTAGTGTGCGAAGGGGCAATGATTCAATAATAGAGACCCCTGTAGTAAAGCGGAAAGTAGAAATTGTAAATTTATTGGATGATAGTTTCTCTGATGAATTAAAAATGAAACAGTCATCAGAGATGGTAGAATTTAAGAAGGAGCAGTTAGATATGACTAATCAATCAGAAGTTTCATTTGGGTTTGATGATTCTGGTATTGGAGCCAGTTTTTCGTCACCTGAGTGTGATAAAAAGCCAGCTCGTGAGCAACCCAAAGATGCTGGGGCTGTGGATCTAAATGTTATATTACAAGCAATAGCTGCCAGTAATGCACAAATGACAGCTGAATTAAAATCTGAAATAAGTGAACAGGTCAAAAGCAGTAATGCTGAATTAAAGTCTGAAATTGTGGCCAGCCAAACAAATTTTAATAAACGATTGGAGGTAATGGACGATACCTTCAAGGCTGGTTGCAATAAGTTGAAAGAGGATCTAGACAGTTTGAATTATAAAATTGATTGCAATCATGAAGATATTAAGAAAAAGGTTGCTCAACAGTTTTCTGAAATGTATAAAACAGTTAAATCCGAAGTTGCTGAGGTTCGCAAAGACTTCCAAATGGAAGATGCGAAGCTGGAGCACAAGTTAACAGAAAAGATCGAGGCGGAATCTGAACTGTGCTCAGATAGATTTAAAGATGTTAATATAAAAGTAAACATATGTCAAGCAGAAGTAAATGCAATCAAAACTGATACTACTCATATTGTGCAAAAGTAGATAATGTTGAAACGAAAGTAGAAAATATCAGTACTAACATTGCTAACATTGAAAGTAAAGTAGCTTCAGTAACTTCTGGTAATGGTAATGTACAACAAGTTGTAGCTGCAAACGCCGCTTTTATCGGGTGTCGGCAGTTTTTGCGGTTCGATCCAGATAAAAATATCCATCCGCTAGATTTCTGGAACGATTTTGAAGATGTGATTCCATCAACTTGGTCTGAACGAGAGAAAATCTCGTTTATTAGAAGCCATTTAGCAGGTGACGCCATGCGTTGGTCAGCTGATGTTATGTTGAAGTGTAAAACATTAGCGGAGTTTAAAACAGCTTTCATTAATGAGTATTGGTCTAGCAATAAGCAAAATGAAGTGTTGAGAGAATTTTGGAGTGGAAAACGCTTCAATGCAGGAAAGGAGTCCATTAAAGAGTTTGCTAGGTCATGGATTTCACGTTTGTCACATTTGGCGGAAAAGCTAAAACCAGAAATGATTATACTGGGTCTGGAAGCTAAACTGCCATGGTACTGGCAAACTAGAATTATATCAGCCCCTAGAGACAATCTGGATCGTTTCATTGAGTACTTGGAACGTGTAGAACGTGTTGCTGCCAATGAGGAGCAAGCACGTAATAACCGAAATGCCAATAATAATAATAGTAGTAATTTTAGGAACGAGCAAAATGGTAATGTAAACATCAGAACAGTAGGTGTTCGTCATCCTAAGAGAGGTAGGAATTGGGGAAATAATTATCAGAACAAACAATGGCATCTAAGGGATAATAATTTTGTTCCAAACAGAAATATGCATGTAAACAACAGTACGGAAAGTAAGGTTATGCCAGCTAACTATAATGAAACTAAAGGAAACAGCAGTAGGCCGAGGCAGGAAAACTAGTTCCCGTCTATGAGGACACTGGCGCTCACCAGGCGGTTACTTTTCTTATGCCAGTAGTTAAGGGAATTGGTAAGACAGATAAGAATACTCAAACCGAACATGTGGATGAAGAGTCGGTAGCACCTAAGGATACAACAGAAATATTAGATCACTCACAGTACTTGATAGATACCGTGTTAGAGACGCTTTCTAAGTGGGAAGAGAAAGAGAAGGCGCAGCAGTGTAACAGTAGGGATGAGCTACAAAATACTGAATTGTCAGGTGAAGAAGCAGAAGAAATTCATGCTTATATTTACGATGAGGATGATGTGCTCTTATCTAAAGTGCCTGTGCAGGATGTTGATAATGTACTAATAGATTTAGGACAGGAGATAAGTGGGAATGTAGAGGGTAGGCTGTTTGGGGTCGATGAACCCAGTAGCTGTGACCAGTTGTCACTTGAGAAGGAAACCGACGATAATGGTGAAAGTGGTTTAGCTGTAACTAATGTTATGCCCGGTCTGGAGGCGCAGAATCGCTCAGACTACAGTAATTTGGGTTATGTTCAGCAAACTAAATGTAATGAAGTCGTGCGGTGTTTCGATTTAAAATTAATAGACCGACTGGAAAAGGCAGCTGAAAATGTAATTCAGGAAACCCCTACACACTGTGACCTAAGTGTAATGAAGACAGATGTCGATCACTTAAGTTGGAGACAAATCCAAAAGGAACTACTAGATGAATGTGAGGAACCACCTGTACAACCTAGAATAAGCCACCCTATAATAATAGTGAATATGTTGGGTATCAATGTACGTTGTCTCTTAGACAGTGGAAGTGAGGTGAGTGCAATATCTCAGTCCTTCTTTGATGCATTACCTGGTAAAGACAAGCTTACAGTAATGAGGGTATCAGGACTAAGAATAATTGGTGCTACTGGCAAGGTGTCAAAAACGGTACAGCGAGAAGCTTTGCTACCCTTTAACATTAATGGTAATTTAATTGATCATCCATGTTTAATTGTAAACAATCTCAGTATTGAGGTTTTAATTGGCATAGATATCTTGTCGAAATATCAGAGTGTTGTTGATTTTGAAAGAAGCCAGTTAAAAATGGTCTTGCCAATAACCGGAGTAATTATAGTACCTTTTAGTGATAAACATGTAGTGACTGATGATGAAACTTGGGAGCTGCCTATACGAGTTCTGAAAAATAGGAGGTATTGGGACGAAGGTGTTAATCTTAGTAACAGTAAGCTGAACACAGAAGAAGAAGAAGCAATTATTTTAGACAAAATAAAAGCTAAATTGCAGGAAATCGATAAGATTTCAGACAATCAAAAGGAAGAACTGAGACAGGTTCTAAAAAGGCATCACAAAGTATTATCAGATCGACGTGGCGTGGTCAAAGGTTATGAATGAATGCTGTAGGGAGGAGGTTGTTCTGTAACCTCTACACAGTGTGGCAGCTGTGCAGTCCCAGCTGTGTGAGATCTTCTTTCCCTTTCAGGTCTCACTCACTCTTCATCTTTTCTATCCACCTAAAATTTCTAACTCTTCTTTACAGCATTAAACCAATGAATGCTGTAGGGAGGAGGTTGTTCTGTAACCTCTACACAGTGTGGCAGCTGTGCAGTCCCAGCTGTGTGAGATCTTCTTTCCCTTTCAGGTCTCACTCACTCTTCATCTTTTCTATCCACCTAAAATTTCTAACTCTTCTTTACAGCATTAAGCTAATGAATGCTGTAGGGAGGAGGTTGTTCTGTAACCTCTACACAGTGTGGCAGCTGTGCAGTCCCAGCTGTGTGAGATCTTCTTTCCCATTTCAGGTCTCACTCATTCTTCATCTTTCCTATCTACAAAAATTTCGACATCTTCTTCCAACACATAAAATTTTCCGGTATGGTTATCTTTATAGCATTTAACCAATGAATGCTGTAGGGAGGAGGTTGTTCTTTAACCTCTACACAGTGTGGCAGCTGTGCAGTCCCAGCTGTGTGAGATCTTCTTTCCCTTTCAGGTCTCACTCACTCTTCATCTTTTCTATCCACCTAAAATTTCTAACTCTTCTTTACAGCATTAAGCTAATGAATGCTGTAGGGAGGAGGTTGTTCTTTAACCTCTACACAGTGCGGCAGCTGTGCAGTCCCAGCTGTGTGAGATCTTCTTTCCCTTTCAGGTCTCACTCATTCTTCCTCTTTCCTGTCTTCAAAAATTTCGACCTTTTCTTTCCAAATACTAAAATTTTCCGTTATGACTATCAAGCCTTGAGTTATGTAACCATTCTATCTACCGATTAGTGAAGAAAAATACCTAATGTGACAAACCTAATAGTGACAAACAATAGAGAAGTATGACGTAATTAAGATACAAATGTATTTGAGTAACAATTATGTATAGTACCCTGGTAATATAGTAAGTACAAAGTGTTGTGTTATTGGAAATGGTCCACCAACAGTAATTTAAAAAGATATAAAAGTTCGTTTACAAGCAGGATCTGAAGTGGCAGTGAAACCTAGTGTATGCATTAGAGCTAACTAAGAAATAGTAAGAAAGAGATTGCTTAGTGTTATGAAAAATATGCAGATAAGTTGTAAGGATGAACTCACCTGGTGTAGCAAGGAAAGGCAGTGTAATAGAATTGAGCAGTGTTTGTGGTTGAGACGTGAAGGACACGTCCCTGAAGTATTTATAAGGTTGGAGCTGGCCATTATTTTAGTGTAGTGTGTGACAGGATACACCTACACGTATTGAGGTTATGAGTTGGAGGCGTGAATGCGACCATAGGTACCCTTATGTTAAATGAGACAGAGCAGCTCATGGTGTCCTATAGGTTTAAGGAATTTAGCATTACGCTCGTCCATATTTACTTGATACACTTTAGTGGTAGGTCCGAGAGAGACTACCTGTGGTTTCAGCGTCCGATTGAGTGGAAATGGATTGCCACGTGAGCAAACTAATCAGCTGCAATACACTATGAATATGAAATAAATGTGCTATCCTATGCTTTAAATATTAATAGAGTGAGTGTTAAATAAGTACATACACTAGCAAAATAAATAAATAACATACTGACAGACGTGAAACATTATTTTAGCTCAGCATAAATACACTTCAAAGTAAGTAAGTACCTAATTGCAGATGTGGAACTGACAACAGCAGAGGACCAATAAGTGGATTTAGTAGTCAACTAAACGTAGTGTGTTTTGAACACTCACAACTGTACTATTACCAAAAGTTACTCACATGTACAAAGAAGCTGAGAAAACAACCACTAATCATCCTCATACTATCTCTAAGAATAAAGTAATCAAAGATGAGTCAGTTAAGTAAATAAGATGCAGATTTGTCAGGAATGTACCGAGCATTGGTTCAGTGTTCCGGCCCAGAACTAATAAATAGGATTTATGATTATATGCCTTGAGCATAAAATTTTCTCTTGTAAGTGACTAACGGCGTTTTGAGCCATTTGTTTACCGATTTTATGACAGTTAAGTAACCGTAAGAGTAAAATTGAGAAAGGTTCTGTTAACTTTGTTCCAGTAACATATTGGAGGAGAAAATGTATATATCCCCATTTCGTTGTGACCCACCCTTAGATAATAAGTGAACAGAGTCTGAGGCACTCTTTTTGTTTGTTCTACAGGACAAACCAGATAATGGCAGCCTGGTAGCTGCGTGAAAGCGTGGAGTGACTTGGACACAACTCACAGTGACCCCTCCCCTTTCCCCCATGTAATGTAGAGAGAACGTGAAGGACGCACACCATAGCAACTTACCCTCCTCTACCCTTGTGAATGGAAGTGTAGGACGCCAGCCAAAGCGGCTACAACCACGTGTGTAAAAATTATTTGTGAACTTTTCTTTCAGGTTTAGAAAAGACTGCTAAGAGATAATCATCTGTTTATGTGTCATGTTATTTTCTTTGAATTTGTGTATGTAAAGATGTATTTAATGTATTTAATGGATCTAAGATTTTCATAATTTTTCAATTTGTATGTGTTTGTTTGTCTAAGGCAATATGTATGCCAAAATATTTCATGACTTTGCTTTAAAAATTTGAGTAATGACATTGTTTAAAAGGCAGTGAACATGCCTACAATTTAAATACGAGGGCGGTTCAGAAAGTAACCTCCGATTGGTCACAGTGCGGGTTGTGCGGGGAGTAGCGACGCCATCTGTGCGTTCACGCACTCAACAGGTCAGTCGGCATCAAGCCGTGGTCGAGTGAACGTCGTACCTGCGCTAGTTTAGTTTTTGTGGCAGTTTGAAATGTGTGCTGCAATAGAAAACCCCGCCAAATGTGAAGTGCGTGCTGTCATAAGGTTTTTCACAGCCAAAGGATATTCTGCAGCAGCTATTCATCGTGAGCTTTGCGCCGTGTATGGACCAAGAGTTATGAGTGAAGGAGTTGTCCGTGAATGGTTACGTTTATTTAAAAGTGAACGAGAAAACGTTCATGATGAAGAGAGGAGTGGTAGACCATCATTGGTGACTGACGAACTCGTTCAGACAGTTGATGCAAAAGTTCGTGAAAATCGACGTTTCTCAATGTCGGAGTTGTCTACTGGTTTTCCACAGATTTCTAAGACTCTCTTGTACGAGATAGTGACAGCAAGATTGGGTTACTGTAAGTTCTATGCACGATGGGTGCCCAAAATTCTTACCAACCACCACAAAACTCAAAGAATGGGCTCTGCATTAGACTTTCTGTCACGTTATGAGGACGAAGGAGAACCATTGTTAAACAGAATCGTGACCGTGACGAAACCTGGATTAAGTACGTGAACCCTGAGACAAAAGAACAATCAAAGATGTGGGCACATTCAAATTCGCCTACCAAACCAAGAAAAGCCTCGCAAGATTTTTCTGCCAGAAAACTGATGGCAACGGTGTTTTGGGATGCCAAAGGGGTGTTGTTGGTTGAATTCATGGAACGTGGTACGACCATTAATCAAGACGTATACTGTGAAACAATAAAAAAGTTACGACGGGCTATACAGAACAAACGCCGTGGTATGCTGACTTCCGGTATCGTTTTTTTGCACGATAACGCCCATCCTCACTCTGCTCGCAGAACAACGGCCCTTCTTGAGTCCTTCAAGTGGGACGTTATCAACCATCCACCTTACAGCCCAGACCTGGCGCCAAGTGATTATCACCTCTTCATGCATTTGAAGAAATGGCTCGGGTCACACCAGTTTGATGACGACGAAGAGCTCAAAGATGCGGTCACAGGCTGGCTCCAGGCACAAGCGGGTGATTTTTATGCAGAAGGAATTTCAAAGATTGTGAAGAGATACGATAAGTGCCTCAATCGCTATGGAGACTATGTAGAAAAATAGTGCAAAGATGTAGTTGTAAGATGTATATATTAAAATATTTTTATTTAACTTGGTGCAATTTTTTAAATCAACCGGAGGTTACTTTCTGAATGGCCCTCGTAATTAATGTAGGTAATCAGTTTTCTTTAATGTTTCTACAGGTTTATATTTCAATTTTGAATTTTCGTAGGGAGTTAAACTGTACTCTTGCTTCCCTTTTTGTAATTAAATTTTTTTTTCATTCATTAACATTCATAAACAAAAAAAATTTAAGTAGAGGGTGATGTAGGGAAGCAGCCTACTCACGCTGTAGTAAATTCACATCAGTTTCCATTGTGTGTCAGCCAGTCTGCTGTAACTAGCTCTGACGTCATAAATGTTGCGCAATACCTTAAAAATCAAGCAAATGAACTAAAACTTTTCTAGCAGGTCAGAAATAATACTAAATTAATGTGTGTTAAAAATCAGTTCGATAACTTCAGCCATTTCCGAGATTTGGACGTTTTTCTGGAAAAATCATTGGCGCAACAGAACAGAGCTAGAGACTTCAAAATTTATATTTAGATTCATCTTTCATAATGATTTAATAAAAACGGTACTTTGGATGTCACAAATTAAGACTTTAGTGGACATTCATGATTTTCTGGTTTTCGTCTCAAAACTGAAGGAAGCAAGATAGATTAAGTAGGCTAGTAAATAAGGCTAGGATGTTTAGATTTAAATAGGTTGGAGGTCCGCTATGATTATGAAGATGTGTAAAGTTTCTTTTTAATACCTATAAAATTATAGCGATAGCGGATCTCAAAAGGGACAGTTCAGAGCTCATCTGCTGCGTGCAGTGTAATTTAATTAATTCTCTCGCTCAAAGTATTTAACTTAGCCACGTCAAAATTTTACTATCAATACTTACCTGCGTGCTGAATGCACATTTAAATTAAGAGATTCTTCGGCCATCAGCCAAAGAAGCTATAAATTATTATGTAACTTGAAGTGGTGCGTTACTAGCCCAGCGGCTAGTCGGGAGAGCGGATTTGATCAGACGTTCCCTCAGCCGTCCGCACCGCGGCTTTATATATAAGAACCCTGCGCGAGGAAGAAAGGCCCCAGTTCTCTCCAGACGCTGAATGACACGCCATCTGTGTCAGTAGTCGCGTCGCATCAGTGTATCTGCTACAAACAGCCTCAGGTGCCGTATTAAGTTACTAGAGATACGCGGAACCATGAAAACATTTCATGTGAAGTGATAATTCTGGAATGATTTTCATTATGTAGCTTCAGTTTGCGTATTGTCGTATTTTCACGTGCCGTCGCGGGACAGACATTCTACCAAAAATTTAGCGTGGCGTTTGATGAAGTATTTTCATCAAAATATGGCGAGCATTCTTTTTAACATTTGATTCGGACATTTATAGTTGCATCAGCGCATTAGACTCTGAACTGTTCTGTTAGTTAGGTTGTAGGGATACTTGTGGTTTTTATTAGTGAATTTCAGAATATACTCAACTATTTTGGAAAATCGTTTTTGATTAGAAATCCCGGACAATCTCCTAATTCCTCAGAGCTATAAGCTGCAGCTATAAGAACATTCTCAGGTAAAGTGGGCACTAGGATATCTATTTACTGGCTCCAAGTTTTATTAAATCACTTTCTGGGGGTCACGGAGTAAATAGAGAGCCAGTGTTGAGAACGGCAAAAGACAGCAATAACAACATTCTAAAAGCTAGAAACTGATTCAATATGCAAGCATTTATACAGAAAATTATATTTTTACAAACTTTTATCTGCCGCCCCACAAGAGGAAAACATAAATATATTTGAAATGACACAAAATACCTTTAAAGCGCCCATCTAGACCGTTTACTTTGTATCCAGACTGTCCATAAATGAACCAAAAATACAATATCTAACAAACTGTACATTCAATTATAAAGGCAGTTCAAAGGAAAACTAACTCAAGTTTTATTTTATCCATTGCCAAGAGATTTGTCACTGGCTCTCATTGAGGAACAATGAGGAAAAAGACTACATAACAAAATGTTTTAAGTGCTCTAATACTTTGTTTACAGAATCCCACATTATTTTGTACTTCTATCATGCCTCTTGGAATGAAATCTGTAGTCCATCGGACGCAACAGCCTGAAGAGCAACTTCCTTCCAGGATTCAAGAATGCAGTCCCAAAGAGCGTCAGTTGTAGTTGGTTGGTTTCTTTGCCAGTTCTCTGTTAACGTTCTGGTGACCTCAGCCCACATGTTTTCTATAGGGTTCATATCAGCAACCCGTGGAGACCAATCCATGACGTTGACGCCAATCGTGGAGACCAGCTGCTGGACGAATACAAACTTGTGAATGTGAGAATTGTTCTCTTGGAATGTGAAGTCCCCGTCTCAGTACAGAATATGCACTGATGGAACCATCACATTTTCCAATATGTGGTCGTCGTGCTTACTGCCGAGAGTTATTTCTATCTTGTGAATTCCTTCTCCTCTAGTAGATATCAATCTCCAACATAAACAGATAGCTGCCCAATTCCTCTCGTCGTGATTACAATGGTTGCATCGATGGCGAGTCCCTTGCGGCCCGTAAACCACTCTTGGCTCCTCGTTAGTGTTGGAAAACACCTTGTCGTCAGTGAAAATGACGTTTTTCCACGACGCAGTCAGATGGAGTTCTGCAAATGCCAGCCAGTATAGAACAGTCTTCATTGAGCTCTTGTTTCACGGTAGATCGTCGTGCGTACAGTGCAGCGTCCCTCAGCTTTCGGCGAATGGTGTCACTGGAGCCAGGTAAGTTGGTCTCCAACAGCAACTGCTTCGCGTTCAGAAAGGGATTTCCTGTGCTCTTAGACACTAACTTCCTGTTCTCCTGTTGTGAGGTCACTGTCTTCCTGCATGAGCCAGGGGCACTGTTGGTAGTGCCTCATTCCAGGCAGTTCCTCCACCATCTCGTTGCAGTGGTATTTGGTACGCCATCCTTCTGCCAGCTTCTCTGATGGAACATACACTTTCTTCGATACTAGTGACGACTGTATTTCAAGTTGATCTCTCTCAGTGAGCTATTTTAACATATGACCTCATGCGTGTTTCTACTTGCCGTTCTTATCCTGATACCAGGAGAGGAAGCAAACGTATTTACGTCAAAAGGAGTGGCAGAGGCACAGTCATGCACTACGTCTGTGCTCGCCCATCCTGGATGAAGGAGCTGTTGACTCACCACCATCAGCTGGCTCGCTTCAGTCTCGCCTCGGCATCAAGCTGTATCTGGTCAAATGGTTCAAATGGCTCTGAGCACTATGGGACTCAACTGCTGAGATCATTAGTCCAGTAGAACTTAGAACGAGTTAAACCGAACTAACCTAAGGACATCACACACATCCATGCCCGAGGCAGGATTCGAACCCGCGACCGTAGCGGTCTCGCGGTTCCAGACTGCAGCGCCAGAACCGCGCGGCCACTTCGGCCGGCCGTAGCTGGTCAGCCAGCCTTTAGCCATTCAGCCTAGCTGGCCCGTAGCTCATGAGCCACGGCTAGTTCAGGCCTAAGCCACAAAGCCACAGTCACCCCTTGAGGGATCGTACTTTTCATCTGCCCTACCCAAGTCTGCAATACAAACTAAAGCAGCACCAGTTATTTTGCTATAACATGAGCAGGTACATCTACTTTTCATGAAAATATTTAACTAAAAATAAGTTACAGAATACACTTACGAAAACGTAGCCAGCACAAAACATTCAGCTAGTTAAAATTGGTTAATGCAGGAAACTTATTTCTTGTAGGTTCTCTGTATTTGATCTCGACTTAAGAAAATGTCGAATCTACTAAGATAGCTAAGTAAATTTTTAAAGGTAAACACTTTCGGTTGCAACTTGCCAAGTAATTGTGCGTACGTAATACGAAGGGCTTATTTCAGTAGTGGTACATGTTCATTACCTCCACTTTTCTGCCTATAATGCTTCTGAAATTAATGATACAAACAGAAAGAAAGGTTCATTTCTAGCAAGAAGCTATATCCTTGAATGTTTCTGGTATCTCAACTGCAGATTTTTCAGCGCTCATTTAACTTCGTATCTCACAATGAACAAAAATGGAGTTGTACCACTACTGAAATAAGCCCTTCATATATCATTCACATTTTGAGCACTGATAAAGTATACTCAGTGTCACTGAAACAATAGGTGCTCCACGACGGAAATTACATTCTTCTGTGGCACTTCATTTGTATCGCAATGATATACAATCACACTGTGCCTCAAAGTTAAGTCTTTCATAAAAGATTTACAGAATTTCTTCAGTTCCTCGACCGTTCCAATCACTTACAAAACTCGAGAAAAGGAACACCAAACTCTTTATGTATGAGCTCTAATTCTTCTTCTGTTATTAGAATTGTAATATTATCCTTTGCTAGGCGGTGGCAACAGAAACTGTTTGCGTTCGGAGGAGAAAGATGGAGGCTGAAATGTGGTGGAAATAACGTAGCGCCGTAGAGGTGTGTTTGTTTTAATATTGCATCCCCAACTCGTCCCCCCGAGCCTCCCCCTCCCCCCCCCCCCCCAGCTTCAAGCGAAAAAGGAAAACATCCGCAACACCGCTATACTACAAAATCAGCTGCCTTCTTTCAATGCTTCCGATGTCTTCCGTCAGTGCCATCAGATAATGATTGCGCCGTGCTCAGAAATATTGAAGTCGAACAACCGTAGCGCTGGCAGTCACCATAGTGGACTTCTTGAGTCTTCCAAGGGTTTGGTCAGTAAGCCAACATTTGTTTTACCTTCGCCACAACTTCTCATGTTTCCTAGTTACCTTGTTTACATTTATAGCCCCCTAGCACTGCCGTTAGATCCATAAACCTCAAATTTCTATACTTGGCTGTTTGTCGAAGTTTGACGAAACCTTCTTAGTAATCGTGTGGAGAACCTCATGTACTTTATTATGTAGGGTCAATTATCACGTTCTACACCGTGAAGATATATTTTCAACACCATTAGTTTACTTGATGGCAGCATTACCTGCTAGAAATGTAAGAAAAATGTTCTGATTGTGTGCAAAATAGTTAATACATAGTAGAAATAGCAGAAGATCTACATCACTTTACTTGCGAAATCACACTCATTAATTCCGTTGCCCAAGGCGACGTCCCATCAGTTACTGCGAACTGTGCACGTTCAGACAGGAAATCACGAATCCAGTCGCACAACTGAGACGATAGTTCAAAGTAAAGCAATATGGTTGGAAGCCGCTTACGGGGAATGATATCAAAAAGCCCTCTAGGATCAATCAGGGAGTCCCTGTATGCAGTACTTTATGCGAATAAAGATCCAGAAGTGTCCAACAAGAGTGATGCTTTCCACATCCATGCCAGTTTGATGTCAATACGTAATATACTTCGGCGTATTTAATAACGCTGGAACAAAATATTTCTTCACATGTCCTGCTACACGATGATGTCAATGAAATGGATCTCAATCTCAGTGCATTACGTTTACTTTCTTTCGAACCTATTGCGTTGGTCTGTACAGCTTTGCTACGGTCGCAGGTTCGAATCCTGCCTCGGGCATGGATGTGTGTGATGTCATTAGGTTAATTAGGTATAATTAGTTCTAAGTTCTAGGGAACTGATGACCTCATATGTTAAGTCGCATAGTGCTCAGAGCCATTTGAACCATTTTTGTACAGCTTTACCGTTTTTATTTCTCACAATAAATACTGCTCACGACATCATAGGAAAGGTAATTAGGCCGCTGCATCGTTGATGCACACGATGCACTGTTAAATTATTGGCCCACTCGAGAGGGACATTGACTATAGAAACAAGGTCGTATTGCTACGACTATGGCAACATATTGGAACATGTCTGGTGACGCTGTGGTAGTTTTATTACTTCCTGGAATGACAGAGAATTGTCTTGCAAAATTCACGTGATATATTCATGGTAAACCAATCAACGCTTCTGAATGAATTCCACTATGGTATGTCATAGACTTATCGAATATTGTTTACAGACAGGGGAGATAATTTTCGCAGCTATAACTCATCTCGTTGTCTACTGTAACGTTCCCTGGCAAACTCACACATTAACAAACTGAAATTTATTTGTACCATATACGCCACTCTGAGCAATTTGTATATAATGTAATTATTTAACAAAAAATATTATTGAATTTTGTGTAAAAGACATTTGTTATTATTGTAATATTTTTTGTAGTAATATTCTCTCTGTATTTAGGATGGTAATATTTCTATATTAAATATGTAATTGCGAAATGTGTCAATACCTGAGATAACAGAGATGTGAAATTCAGCCAGAGGGAAATAATGTCGTGAAATTACAAAGAAATGTTAATAGTCAGCAATACTATAAAAGCACAATGCACTATGTATTCTTTGGTCTTCCTCGTTTAGAGCTGAAAGCGGTAGGAAGCTGTGTTGACGTATTTGGTGAATGGGTAGACGTCATTTGTCTGTATCTAGATTTAGCCGCCATTGAAGGAGAAATTACGAACTAATGTGAGTTGAATTATTGCTTGATCTAAATATATCAGAATTTATAGAAAGTGTGTATTATTAATGTAAATTTGCTTGCCCATGTCATCTATAATATTTCTTTAAAGAGTTTTCAGCATTTTTTAGCGGTGTTGCTGGGCTGTGCCGCGACCGATCGATTTGCAGCGGCGGCACATTTGAAAAATTGTTCCGCTGAAGGAATAATCAACCAAACCCGTAAATCGGGAACAGATTGATAAACATTAACAGTGAACTAAGAGAATGTTCTTCTTTTACAGCGATCCAGAGACTGACTGAGATTTTAAAAAAATAGTTACACATTTGTGCATTCTTAGACGGATAGTAAACATTGAAATGTAACAATTTTGGTTTTTTCAAATAACTTTAATGTATAGCGAAGTAGGTTTGATCAGTGATAATTAAATGTCGGCTTGGTAATAATTAACCATTTTCTGCTAATAGTGATAATGTGTTCAAAAGCTAACGCCGGGAATGAAGTCAGTAAAAATATTTAACAAAAAATCCACTGCATTTAGAAAATGTGTGCCAAGGCCGAATGATGTGAAAAATTTAATTTTCAACCAAATATTCTTAATCAGTTAATATGAGTTCACGTAATTTTTAAATGTACGTAATTCTTTTGAAAGTGAAAATTTTTTATTACCACACGTAAATAAGAGAGAGGTTCTACAACAAAGTTCGCACGCGAAGAAAGTAAGGTAAAGAAAATTAACTTAAAAGCAAATAAAATTCTTTAACGAAATTTTCACAGCAATTTCGTTAAATTGGCGCCCAACGTGGGGCCTGAATATGCAGTGGCTACTAAATACCCATGAGATAACAAGGGAATTATTATAGTCGAACTTTGTTGGAGAACATTTAATAATTTTTCCATGTATTGTATGTATTGCATAACCAATATTGTGTGGTAATACCTGTATATGATTTTTTGCATGAGAACACTATATACCCAGAGGCAAGCTGAAGAAGAGAGCTCATTATTTCGAAAAATTAATTACCTACCACAATACCAGGGGGCAGCTGCATCCAAGATAGATCACCAAAAGGTAAAGCTACAGTGTAGTTGTCCTGTGGGTAGTAAAGCAGCCTCAGTGCAGTGTTCTAGGATCATTAGTGGTGTGCTTGTTGTTAGTGTTTTTTTTTTAAAATAACAGGACATTTGAGTAGTTAGTCATTGTAGTATATAATAAGTGTGTTTTAACAAATGACCATTTCTTGTGCGATTATGTCAGTGAAACCTGAGTGTTAGGATATTTAGTTCAGATTTTATTTCTCTTGTTTACTATGGTTAGATTGCGTAGTCAGAAGGATATCAACATGGATAATGAGCAACAGTTAGTAAGTAGTGATACCGAGTTAGAAAGTGGGACACAAAGTAATGTTAGTGACATAGTTCAGGAAGTACAATGTGAGAAGCTGGGGGCAGAAGGGCAAGAAATGTTGCCACTGCCACCCAGTGATTCAGTTGATAGCGGAAATACTGTGCCACCCGCAAGCACTGGACACGGACCAGAGAGTGGTGAGGTTTCAGAAGTGCAATCATTAACAGTTATCTTCGAGCGCATGCTCAATTTCCAAAGTGAATTTGTACGTATGCAAGCAGAGCGTGACCAGAGATTGGTAGCTGAATTTGCATGTATGCAAGCAGAACGCGATAGTGAATGTGATGCTAAACAAGCAGAGCGTGATCGACGCATGCATGAGAGAGACTTGCAGTTAATGCAATCTTTAGAAGCTATGCAAAGTGAGATTGTTAGTATGAAGCAAAGCTATGAAACCTTACCCAAAGCGGTGAAAGAACTAAGCGAAAGAGCAGATAGTATCCAAGTGGCTAACGCCAGTATCGTAGAGGAAATCAGTGTACTGACCAACAGAGTGGAACAATTAGAGATTGACACAAATCAAATAATTGAGCACAAAGTGTCCGAGCAAGTGCACACCGCGATTGAAGCCAAAGACGCGGGCTCCAATGCGGAAATAAAGGACCTTAAAAAGGCGGTGCACACTGACATTCCGCTATGGCAGCGGGATGTCAACCGTCGTCTTGCCGAGCTAGTAATCAGCTTGCTGCACGGCGACGCGCAGGGGTGTGTCACGCCAGCCAGGTCCAACAATGATAGGCATATAAATACAGCAGTAAAAAATTGCGACTGCGAGACAGAACAGGCAACCAATGTAAGCGAAACAAATAAATGTCATTCCAAAGTAGTGATTGAAGAAAGTCTGATTAGAAACCGACAGTTTCAGATCTTTACAACAGAGAAGAAATCTGTTCACCCTGTAGTGTTTGTCAAGGGATTTAGAAACATTTTGCCTAGCGTTTGGAGTCATACACAGAAAATACAGTTCGTTATGTCTTACATACAAGGAGATGCTGCATTATGGGCAACCGAAGCAGCTGACAGTTGCGATACATATGAGCAATTTGAAAAGGCATTCTTGGCCAAATATTGGTCAACATGTATTCAGGAGAGATTACGGAAGGAGGTATATAATCCAGAGCCGTATTCTCCACGATTAGGCAATTTGCGAAAATATTTTGAGAAGTACATTAATAAGACCCGTTATTGGGACGAGCAGATTTCATCCCGGGATTTGATCAGACTTTTGAAATCACACTTGCCGATATACGTAAAGGAAAAACTTATACACGTGCCTGAAAACGATATGGAACATTTTTTGTCTGTTCTGGACTCAATTGACCTGATTCAGGAGGATGTTAAGGCAGCCTCTGAACAGGCTAGAAGTAACGGAAACGGTTACAGAAATGGTCGAAATAACACGCCTCCACCAAGTAATGGAAACAGCGGAGGTAACAATAGGAGACAAGATTATGTACAAAACGGGAATAGAGGTAGAGACCGGAACGGCAATAGTCCGCCGGTGAATAATGACCGGAAAATGAGGTCAGATGACCGATATGAAACAGGCCCACCAAGCAATAGTAGATGGAAAAATGCCAGGGGGCCGTGGAACACTAATACGTATAATGATGCAAACCGAACTTGGCCACAGAACCAGAGGCCCAGTCCGGACCGGCAAAACAGTGAAGGATATGACAATAACCGACCGCCACCACAAAATGCGCCAATTGCGCAACCGTGGCGGCCAACGCAACACAACTTACACATAGTAGAGGTCAGTGACACAGAGCAGCCACACCCATCCACCAGCAATAATCCAACAAACTAGATTCAGCCGATATACGCTCTCCATCGTCGGCTGAGGTTTGGAGTGAGAGCAGCCCGACACAGAACAGAACATCGGGAATCTGTATCCTTAGGTATAATGACGGGGTACAGATGGGACATGAATTAATAACTGAACCATCCACGTGCATAAAGGAGCACAAAGACCAAGTACAAGCGATAATAGAGATCAAAATTAACAATATTAATGTGCAAGCAATCGTAGATACAGGTGCTACTGCCAGTGTCATGAGTATGGACTTATTCAGAGTACTGGGGAAAGAAAAGCGTATGCTGACTTTTCCCGTGAATAATTGTAAAGTCACTGGAGCCATAAGTGCACAGCGACAAATAATTAAACTCCAAGTGCGGGTAGAGACGTATTTAGGGGAAGAAGCCATAGCGTGCTCATTCCTGGTAGTAAAGGGTTTAAAGGTAGCCTGCATTTTGGGGGTAGATTTTTTGAGAGAAAGGGACGCAATAATCGACCTTTCTTGGGGAAAATTAAGTTTGATGAACGCTGGTAGGAGGATAGAATTGTCCATGCTCAGATCTGAAGAGGTACCTGTGCCTAATTGTAATACTATTAACATAAAATGTAGGAATCAGTGGATACTACATTTAGACAATCATTCTATAGGACAAAATCTCTATTATCCAGACGTACAAAGTGATCAATTAAAAGCAAATGTGGACGCACTTGTGAACAAAGTATCACAGTCCGAAAATTTGAATTCAATGCAACAGCAGGATTTGGTACAGTTATTATCTAATTATGCAGATGTATTTTCAGAATGACCAGGAATTGTTAAGGGATATCAGTACAATATCGAGGTGAAACCTCACAAAACCTACTGTCGAGCCTCATACTCCATTCCTTGGTCCAAGAAGGAAGTAGTAGCTAAAGAGATAAGAAAACTGATCGAGTGGGAATAATAGAACCGTCTTTGTCCCCTTATAGTAGTCCTTTGGTGGCGGTAGCAAAAGCAGACGGACAGGTACGGTTAGTATTAGATGCGAGAGACATAAACGAAATTATTGTACCTGTCAGGACTCATCCGGAAAACTTAGATGAGCAAATTCAAAAATTCCATGGAGTGCAATATTTGACATCTATTGATATGAAAAGTTCATTCTGGCAAATCCTGCTCACACCCGAGTCGAGGAAATATACTGCACTTATGTTTGGGGGAAGGAGCTACCAATTTAGGGTACTACCTTTCGGCTTAAATGTAAGTGCCGGGGTTTTCATAACAGCCGTCGACGCGGTTTTAGGTCCGGATTTGCTGCAAAGGGTAACAGTGTATGTAGACGATCTGGTGATTGCTACTGCCACCTGGGAGGAACACGTAGAACTACTGAGTAGAGTCTTAGAAAGGTTTAAGCAAGCGGGAGTAACAGCGAATCTTGAGAAATCCAAATTTGGACGTAATCAGATTAAATTTCTAGGTCACATAATATCACCACAAGGCATCAAACCTGACAGCAAAAAACTTGACGCAATTCGTGGGTTTCCTAGTCCGAGAACTAAGAGACAACTCAAAGCGTATATAGGTCTTGCATCCTTTTTTGGACGGTTTGTTCCAAACCAATTAATGAATAACGAATCTTTATTGAGCCTGTTGCGTGAAAATGCGCACTGGGTGTGGACAGAAGAATGTCAACGCGCATTTGACGCTATCAAAAACGCCTTGGTGAATGCAAACATACACTGCGACACCCAGACATGACAAAAGATTTTTGCATAGCGACAGATTCGTGTCCATACGGTCTGGGTGCTTGTCTATTTCAGTGGGACAGGAGCAACGACCCCGCAACAATCAATGTAATCGGATTTGCCAGCCGCACACTAAACAGCTGCGAGAGAGCATATTACGCTACCGAATTAGAAGCTCTTGCAGTGGTTTGGGCGGCAAAGAAATTCAATTATTACATCTATGGTAAAGAAGTCAAAGTATTCAGTGACCACCAGGCTCTGAGCTATTTAATGTCTTGCAAATTAAACCATACCCGCTTGCTAAGATGGAGGTTAGCATTGCAGGAATATAAGATTATGTACCTAAAAGGACAAGATAATGTTGTGGCTGACGCCTTGTCGAGGCTTCCACTAGGGCAATCCTCAATGTCAAAGATTTTGGAACAATCGGAGGAATATCGAATACTCTTAGTACAAGATAAGGTACATAGGAGGGACTTTTTACATATGTGTAAGAATATGTCTATATTGCAGGAAACTGATCCGATTTGGCGAGATATCATTAGCAAAATTAAAGTAGGAACCAATCTTAAAAGTGTTCAGAATTTCAAAATAATAGATGATATTCTGTATTATAAAACGGGTGTGTCAAATGACCATGGAGTCGTGTGTATACCGCAACAGGCTATCCCAGCTGTAGTGTGGCACACGCATTTAGCATGGGGTCACGCTGGGATAGGCAAAACAATAAGGATTTTATCCAGATTCTGTTACTTTAAGGGAATAAGCCAGCAGACTCGCACCATTATCAGGACTTGTCTTCTGTGCCAAAAAGCTAAGTTTCAAAATAAGTCTACAAGGTTTGAACTGCATCCTATAGTGTCTCATCGGCCACTTCAGTTAGTATCTATAGACATAGCAGGACCCTACCCACGAGCCAGGGGTGGATTAAAGTACATTTTAGCGGTGTATGACCTTTTCTCTAAATACTTAAAAATATACTGCCTTAAATCAGCCACTGCTCGTGGAATAGTTAAATGGTTAGGGAAAGAATATTTTACACAAGTAGGTAAGCCTGAAGCGATAATATCGAATAATGCTTCCTATTTTACAGGCCATACCTGGAAAAACTATTTACATGAACAAGATATAAAGCACATACTAATTTCCCGTTTTCACCCACAAGCAAGTTTAGTAGAGAGAACATTTGGAGAGTTAAATAAATTTTTCAGGTTATACATTGCATGTAAGCACACAAGATGGCCAGATCTGATAACTAAGTTTGTGGAAATTAACAACGCAACCCCGCATGCTTCTACGGGGTATCCACCAAATTAGATTATAATGAATAATAATAGAGTTCTGAATGAGTGGCTGGCACCTTTGCCTAAGGTCCCAGTCATTCCTGAGCCTAAGGAAGAGAAGATAAGAAAAGCAGGGTGCAACCTTACCAGGTGCGCTCAGAACAGGAAAGAAAAATATAATCGACATGTGACGAATAACCAAAAATTTAGTGTTGGGGACTTGGTACTCTTACGCAATCATCCTAAGTCCTCGGCATCCTTGAAACAGAATAGTAAGTGGCAATTGTTGTACAATGGACCTTTTAGAGTAGTAAGTGTGCCACATGAGTGTAGCTATCTCTTAGCAGATCCCCACTCAGGGAGAGTACGGGGACTGTATCCGCGCAAGGATGTAAAAATATTCATACAGTAAAAGACTAATAGTCCTATGAGGACACCATTCTTTTGTAAATAATGAACATTAATTATGTGTGATCTGTAGACATACTGTACTAGTGTAGAAGTATTTAGTTATAAGAATATGATTGACTTTCTCATGTGTGTATGAATATTTGTGTTATGTCTTCTTTTAATTTGTGTTATCTAAAACATGCTCTAAATGTCTGCACAGATAATCTGATTAGTGCAATTAATTGTAGTGTTAAGCTGTGACAGAGTTCAGTCAAGAGGAACATTTTAGTAAAGATTAGTTAGTGTACTGCATAATTTTCTATATGTGTGAAAATTGAAATATTTCTTGGCACAACCTTTTCTATTATATATGTATGTATGTATATATGTGTAGCTGTCAGATTGACAGATTCGAACCCAGAAGAATATCAATAATACACTCCTGGAAATGGAAAAAAGAACACATTGACACCAGTGTGTCAGACCCACCATACTTGCTCCGGACACTGCGAGAGGGCTGTACAAGCAATGATCACACGCACGGCACAGCGGACACACCAGGAACCGCGGTGTTGGCCGTCGAATGGCGCTAGCTGCGCAGCATTTTTGCACCGCCGCCGTCAGTGTCAGCCAGTTTGCCGTGGCATACGGAGCTCCATCGCAGTCTTTAACACTGGTAGCATGCCGCGACAGCGTGGACGTGAACCGTATGTGCAGTTGACGGACTTTGAGCGAGGGCGTATAGTGGGCATGCGGGAGGCCGGGTGGACGTACCGTCGAATTGCTCAACACGTGGGGCGTGAGGTCTCCACAGTACATCGATGTTGTCGCCAGTGGTCGGTGGAAGGTGCACGTGCCCGTCGACCTGGGACCGGACCACAGCGACGCACGGATGCATGCCAAGACCGTAGGATCCTACGCAGTGCCGTAGGGGACCGCACCGCCACTTCCCAGCAAATTAGGGACACTGTTGCTCCTGGGGTATCGGCGAGGACCATTCGCAACCGTTTCCATGAAGCTGGGCTACGGTCCCGCACACCGTTAGGCCGTCTTCCGCTCACGCCCCAACATCGTGCAGCCCGCCTCCAGTGGTGTCGCGACAGGCGTGAATGGAGGGACGAATGGAGACGTGTCGTCTTCAGCGATGAGAGTCGCTTCTGCCTTGGTGCCAATGATGGTCGTATGCGTGTTTGGCGCCGTGCAGGTGAGCGCCACAATCAGGACTGCATACGACCGAGGCACACAGGGCCAACACCCGGCATCATGGTGTGGGGAGCGATCTCCTACACTGGCCGTACACCACTGGTGATCGTCGAGGGGACACTGAATAGTGCACGGTACATCCAAACCGTCATCGAACCCATCGTTCTACCATTCCTAGACCGGCAAGGGAACTTGCTGTTCCAACAGGACAATGCACGTCCGCATGTATCCCGTGCCACCCAACGTGCTCTAGAAGGTGTAAGTCACCTACCCTGGCCAGCAAGATCTCCGGATCTGTCCCCCATTGAGCATGTTTGGGACTGGATGAAGCGTCGTCTCACGCGGTCTGCACGTCCAGCACGAACGCTGGTCCAACTGAGGCGCCAGGTGGAAATGGCATGGCAAGCCGTTCCACAGGACTACATCCAGCATCTCTACGATCGTCTCCATGGGAGAATGGCAGCCTGCATTGCTGCGAAAGGTGGATATACACTGTACTAGTGCCGACATTGTGCATGCTCTGTTGCCTGTGTCTATGTGCCTGTGGTTCTGTCAGTGTGATCATGCGATGTATCTGACCCCAGGAATGTGTCAATAAAGTTTCCCCTTCCTGGGACAATGAATTCACGGTGTTCTTATTTCAATTTCCAGGAGTGTATGAGGCCCTGAGAACTTTATTATCTAACCAATGTTATCAGAGAGAATAATGCACCCAGTAGTGACCCGAGGGCACCATGGGAGGCAAACTTATTGCAAATTTAAGTAACGCAAAGTTACGCACAGAGAAGCTTCAATTGAAGCATGTGCAGATTCAATCAGTAAAAAAAAAAGGGGAACTAGCCAGATACAGTCCAAGTCAATTTTAACCTACAGAGACTACACTGTAGTTACGTAGGACCTTGATAGTAAGGTGTGACATGATTTCAAAGGAGTTATTGAACAATATGCCTGAATCCGGCTGGAATGCAAAAATAAAATCTACTCGAACACGGATATAGATGATTTTTGGGCAAACTAATACGAAATTTTAATATTTGTTACCATGTATGCAAATATCACACACCTTGGTAAAGAGTTACGAATGTGCTGTTACAAAAATTGCACAGCGGACATTGTAAATAAAAATAAAGGAACTTAAACAAAAGTGCAGTATTGTGTGGCAGAGACAGACAGTGACTGTTAAACCTGCAGCAATACGTCCCGAAGTTGTTGTGTATAAGTAATAAAAAACTGTATTATCGCCGTGTGTGCAAGTGGACAAGGAACTAGCACGACACGAACAGTGAGCCGATAACGGACGGTGGACCAAGTTAGTGTCAAACTTTAATTCTTTGTGTGTCAAGGGACGCCAGAAAAGCGCATTGACTACAGAGATACATTTTGTCCTAAGGTGAAACTTGCGTGTGACTAATGACAAGTCATGACATGGTGAAAAATATTGTGTGTCCATAAAACGTGTTACTGTGACAACGAAACATTGTGCAAACCAGACTAGTGAAGGCCTACTGAATAATATCTGCCAATAATTGTGTGCGTTCTTTCCCACAGCAGGAAAAATGCCCATAAGGATAGTACATTGTTTGTGAACTTGTTGCATGTTTGCTGGAGCACTGCAAGAAGACGTCACACGGGCGAGCTGATATCCAACGCGCATCCGGCTACATCAGCCATGCAGCGGCCGCAGCAGCCCGTAGCAGACCAGACAGCCACGCCCCTCCGCGCCGTAGTTGTCAACACCGGGGGCGGTGACCTACACGGAGCCGACGCGCCGCGCCGAGCGCCGCTCAACTATCATTCCGCACCGCTCACCGACTACAGCATTGTTGTCATTTTCCAAAATATTTACACAAACTGCATAACATATCAATGACTCCATTTTTGATAAACATTGAACATTTATTATGTATACCTGTGAACTGATAAGAGAAAATGAACACTAACAAGTGTAGGAGATGGATTTGTGACACGTAGGCAGTGGGAACATTATAAAAAGTGATGCTGTGCTAAATGATTTCAAAAAACTAATTGATATATCATAGGGCAAGTGACCTTGCGGTATATCGTTGAACTGTATGTGACAGTGATATTATGTAACCGTTGATGACAAACTGTTCAATCAATTCAAAAGAATGACTGCTAAAGAGACAAGATTAATCATGAACCAACTGGGATGGCTGGGCTCCGGCACAGTTTTGCCCAGGTTTTCTGTCTGCCTTCGCCCAAATGGGGGAGCCATAAACATATATAACCCTGGGACTGATTAAAAGAGCCATTCCATAAAAATACAGAATTGTAAAGAACGTTACTGGCACCATTGAGTCAAAGTATAGAAACTCTTTGCCAAATGCTGCCAGGAGGCAATGTAACGTTCCCTGGCAAACTCACACATTAACAAACTGAAATTTATTTGTACCATATACGCCACTCTGAGCAATTTGTATATAATGAAATTATTTAACAAAAAATATTATTGAATTTTGTGTAAAAGACATTTGTTATTATTGTAATATTTTTTGTAGTAATATTCTCTCTGTATTTAGGATGGTAATATTTCTATATTAAATATGTAATTGCGAAATGTGTCAATATCTGAGATAACAGAGATGTGAAATTCAGCCAGAGGGAAATAATGTCGTGAAATTACAAAGAAATGTTAATAGTCAGCAATACTATAAAAGCACAATGCACTATGAATTCTTTGGTCTTCCTCGTTTAGAGCTGAAAGCGGTAGGAAGCTGTGTTGATGTATTTGGTGAATGGGTAGACGTCATTTGTCTGTATCTAGATTTAGCCGCCATTGAAGGAGAAATTACGAACTAATGTGAGTTGAATTATTGCTTGATCTAAATATATCAGAATTTATAGAAAGTGTGTATTATTAATGTAAATTAGCTTGCCCATGTCATCTATAATATTTCTTTAAAGAGTTTTCAGCATTTTTTAGCGGTGTTGCTGGGCTGTGCCGCGACCGATCGATTTGCAGCGGCGGCACATTTAAAAAATTGTTCCGCTAAAGGAATAATCAACCAAACCCGTAAATCGGGAACAGATTGATAAACATTAACAGTGAACTAAGAGAATGTTCTTCTTTTACAGCGATCCAGAGACTGACTGTGATTTTAAAAAAATAGTTACACATTTGTGCATTCGTAGACGGATAGTAAACATTGAAATTTAACAATTTTGGTTCTTTCAAATAACTTTAATGTATAGCGAAGTAGGTTTGATCAGTGATAATTAAATGTCGGCTTGGTAATAATTAACCATTTTCTGCTAATAGTGATAATCTTGTGTTCAAAAGCTAACGCCGGGAAAGAAGACAGTAAAAATATTTAACAAAAAATCCACTGCATTTAGAAAATGTGTGCCAAGGCCGAATGATGTGAAAAATTTAATTTTCAACCAAATATTCTTAATCAGTTAATATGAGTTCACGTAATTTTTAAATGTACGTAATTCTTTTGAAAGTGAAAATTTTTTATTACCACACGTAAATAAGAGAGAGGTTGCATGGGGGCTTAATTAAATAAATAATTGAAAATATTTTTAGTTTTTAGTAACTGTCTGTCCGATACGTAAGTCTCGTAATCGGTTGGCCCTGACTAGTATTATTACGCTATCTGACTGCAACAAACAATGTAAGAAAATTTTCGTAAACACAGTTAATTAATTAAGTCCCCAGCAACTAAAAAACCTACAAAATCCAAGCACAAATGTAACTGTTCTGTATGTGGGAGTGTGACTCAACGTATACATCTGGCACGGTTCTTTTCCAACAAGACAAGAATTTTTAAATACCAACTATACAGACGTGACAAAAGAAAATTAGAAAACTATAATTACGCAAGAAAACCAGAATTCCACTCTAATCCAAGAACACAAGCCAGATGCTTTGTTGACTGAACCTGTAGTGACACATTATTTCAGATAGACAATTAATAAAAAAAAACATTATAAATTTTACCTTCATATATATTGACGAAATGCACTCATTACAATAACATCTGCTATCTCTCCCATCAAATAACTGCATAAAACAAGGAGCAACACTCTTTACTACCACATCTCACTCCGACTTCACGACAATCACGAGCTCTTAACACACACTGTCTTCAACGAGCTCTCTACTAGCACTGACTGCCACGAACTCTCAACAACCACTGACACTATGAACTCTAACACGCACTGTGGAGGCGGCTTAATAGTACTCTTTGGCGCACTCTCTGGCGCAGTGGCACAGTGTAGCCACCTTTCATATGCCCCTCCTCCACAGGCCAGAATTTGATGGTATTTTTGCCAGCATTGGTGGTGAAAATACCACCAAATTCGTCCACAAAAATACAGACAAAAATAAAAGATAATATTAATATCTAAATATCACATAATTAGTTAAAATTTTGGCTTTGCACTGACCTTTTACTAACCTAATATATGAAATACAGTAAGCAATACAACTTCTTTTCATGCATGTGACTTTACATAATAGTTTACAGAAAATCAGTTTATACAAATGTTCACATAAAATGCTTTCAATGATTAGTTTATACAAAAAAAAGATACTAACAGGTGACATCTTTTCAGTAGAAGCAGTCCATCAGTTGCACCCAGTAAAGTTTAGCAGGTACACCCAGCAACAAGTCACATTAATTCAGTAGAAGCAGTTCATCAGTGGCACCCAGCAATGTTGAGTAGGTGCAGACACCAACCAGTGACTTTATTTCAGTAAAAACAGTTCATCAGTTGCACCCAGCAATGTTGAGTAGGTGCAGACAGCAACAAGTGACACCATTTCAGTAGAAGCAGTCCATCAGTTGCACCCAGCAATGTTGAGCAGGTGCAGACAGCAAGAAGTAACATCATTTCAGTAGGAGCAGTCCATCAGTTGCACCCAGCAATGTTGAGCAGGTGCAGACAGCAACAAGTGACATAATTTCAGCAGAAGCAGTTCATCAGTTGCACCCAGCAATGTTGAGCGCAGGTGCAGACACCAACAAGTGATACCATTTCAGTAGAAGCAGTCCATTAGTGGCATCAGCAATGTTGATCAGGTGCACACAGCAATAGGGGACATCTCTTCAGTAGAAACAGTTCATCAGAGGCACCCAGCAATGTTGAGTAGGTGCAGACAGCAACAAGTGACTTCATTTCAGTAAAAACAGTTCATCAGTTGCACCCAGCAATGTTAAGCAGGTGCAAACACCAACAAGTGATATCATTTCAGTAGAAACAGTCCATCAGTTGCACCCAGTAATGTTGAGTAGGTGCAGACAGCAAGAAGTAACATCATTTCAGTAGAAACAGTTCGATAAAATTCACTAGCACTGATCACACAGTTCATCAGCAGAAATTAAACACGACCAAATGTCACACATCATGTTGAAAAGTGCCGGTAACAGTTCAGAATATTTATCTTCACTAATCAGACAGTTCAGGCATGAACAATAGTTTGAATGCACATACAAATGCTTTTACAGTAACATACAAATCATAACAAACACACAAATGATATCAGATAATTGTCCTATTAACTATTACAATACACAAATACCAGTAAACCTATAATATTCATGGGTGTCAGTGCAAGCCACTACAAACAAATAAAATAATATTCAGGAGATAGGTGGTTAGGATTAGTAAAGGAAAACACACAAAACACACTCACTCATCCTTCATCCACATTAAGTACTACTGTGTAATTGAATAGTGTTAACTGTGTAAATGTAATTCTGTCAAAATCTGATGTTCATCATGTGTATCAAGTAGTAGTGGCAGCAATGTATAACAGTCAATAATAGTTAGGTCAACGTCATAGTCATCATGTCAAGACCAATGTTTGCCAAGCCAGATCAAATGTACTGTTGCTGAACAACTGTCAGTGAGCCACGATATGCAATTACTTCCTCTCTCCAAAAAAAAGTATATACTGCTTAGTGATTTAACAAAGTGTGTGTATAGACTGTCTTCTTTCTACTTTAGTGTTTTAGTCTGCTCTCTTCATCCTCTTTGTTCCATAAGACCAACAAAAAAAAATATGCTCCTCACTTACTTTACCTCTTATACACCAAAACTCCAATAATCATTAGCATCACATAATCTCAATAATACCTCAATAATACCTCTTCAATACGTCTTATCATCAATATCATTTACCTTACCTCTTGTCCACAAAAACTCCAATAATCAACAACTTAATATACTCTCAATACCTCAATAATACGTCGCTACATATAAACCTCAGCACCAATATCATTTCACTTCCAACACAACTCTTTCCTCTAGTCAGTCTCCTCGAACAAGTACAGATAAAATCCTAATGCAACTTCAATTCAGCATCCCATACAATCCGAAGACACAGTGTCCACACACAACCTCTGTGTAATCCATCTGACCCAATCTTCTACTCATTATAAATTATAAGATACATTTTGGTTCCTTGTCCATCATTAAATAAAAGAAATGCATACCTGACCTCTAACAGACTTAGTTTGAATAACTCTCAGTAATTACGTACGATTACGGAGTGTGAATGATCATAATATTTCACAGTGTGTACACCACTTCAAGAATCATAGCAGACAGAAGCAAACATGTGGAGTATTTCTTGTGTCAAGTGTCACTTCCTATTTCAATTGCTCACGAAAAATGCAGTGTAATAACTGTTAATGGTCTAAACCTAGTATTGGTATGTCATGTCGTTAGCTTCCTTCCTATTAGTATAAATTTATACAGCTTCCATAAAACCTCAGCTCATGTGACTTCTATGACTTTCTTGTACTAATGTCGTTCGTCGAATTATAGCAGTTAATTTTCTTATCTTAAAATATAAGGCACTGAGCGTAAGCAAAACAAGCAATAGCGAGTAAATACACCAGTAGAGAACAGAATGTCAACTAGTGGATGCAGCACAATTCCTAAAACGAGGCTTTGCCAAGCGAACAATCTATAATTAATACCACAGTGTAACCTAAACTCTATGTTTATACACAGTACATCAGCATTGCTATACACCAAATTAAAGAGCAGTTATGGCAACAAAACAGAAATGTGTAAATATGTAATCCATACAAAAAGCAGCAAACATATATCTTACGTAATAAACAGGTCATTAGCATCATATCAGCATAAGCAATTAAATGTTCATGTGTCATCCTAATAAGTAAACATGAAGGCGCAAGCAGATAAATGACAAAGTACAACATACATACATAATCATAGTCAGCACAATTAATCAGATAACAATTATAATTTAAATAAATAAGCACAGCAGGCACATAATAGAAAAATATGACATCAGTGAAAAAGCATAGCAGCCAAGCGATGCATAATATACACAAGTTACAACCCAGTTCATTAATCAATAATTGTCAAAATCAGTAAATGTATGCAAGCACGTCGCTTCACAAGTAAATCCATATAACATGAAATTAGTACAAAGTATGAATCACGTAATCGCGAGCAGCAAATTACGTCTAAAGTACGTACCTAAGTGGAAATTTGTTACCTAAAAAAATGAACTCAATTAATAGTTACCTTTTTTAGTTTATTAGTTTCTTCTTCGAAATTACATTCTTCCTGAAATTTTCTCGATAGCAGGTCGTCTTAACGTCGGACACGCACAGAATTTACCTGAAGGTCTTAAATATTTTATACAACCGTATCCTGCAAAATACTGAATGTTAATAACACAATTCAACAAGTCCTTATAGCTTTATACAGAATTTAGTCGGAGAAATTAGACTGTGTATTTGTTTACGGCTGTCAGTGCATTCGCACTGAGCGCTCGATCAGCTGTAGCCGCGTGACGTAGGAACCAATTGTTCGCGGTCAACGACTGCCTTGTGCGGCGCGCAGACTTGACTGTTGCTTTGAGTATGTGCCGCCGCCAAAACACAGCGCGGTATCCTTGTACTCTCCGCATGTTTACATCTAGCTGTTAGTTTCTCACAAGTATGTCATTCCACAAAAATCTTTACGTTTGATATATGATGTATTCCTTTAGAGCGTCGTGATTTAAGAGTTTCTACTTCGACAGTGTTATCATGAATAATTTTGCGAATTCTATATGGACCGTTATAAAGCAGAAAAAATTTGCGACACAAGCCTTTTCCTTTGTGAGACAAACGGTGGGATTTAATTAATACCTTTTGACCAACTGACAAGAATTTTGAACGACCAGGACGCTTAGCTGATTTCTCTCTTCTAGCAGCCGCAGATGCAATATTTCGTAGAGCCAGGTTGACAACTTCAGAATGCCGCAGTTTCCGTGAAGGCGGAAAAGGAACGATTTCAGAAATGCGATTTGTTGGTACTTTATTTTTTAATATCAATAGAGGCGGTAAAGAAGTTGAGTCATTAGGAAGTTCATTCAGAATGCTTTGAAAAATATGAAGATACTGATCCCAAGTTCTGTGGTTCTGATGACAATAAAGACGGCACAATTTATTGATTTCCTTCATCCATCTCTCTGAAGCGTTAGATTGAGGGTGAAAAAGTGAGATGAAGATTGGTTTAATTTTACGACGGTGTAGAGTACGAAGCCAAATTTTAGAACGAAACTGTGATCCATTATCTGATATAACCTTGTCAACATGACCAACTTCTTTAAGAAAATGTTTGATGAAAGCGTTAGATACTGAACGAGCTGTTGCTTTGCGTAAAGGTGTAAAACACACATATTTTGACGTCAGTTCCACTGCTACGAAAATGTACGCAAAACCATTAGTAGAACGAACCACTGGACCAAACAAATCGACTGCAGCCATCTCCTTTAATTTCGCTGGAATGACAGGAAACAACGGTGCTCTGTGAGAAATCGTTGGAGGCTTAGCCATTTGACATAATTTACATTTGGCAAGAACAGATCGAATACGTTTTTCCATATTACTGAAATAGCAATTTTCTCGTAATTTATGAAAGCATTTTCTGGGACCAAAGTGCGCATAACTGAGATGCGTATACCAAATCAATTTATTGACCCACTCATCAGGAATACAAACTAACCAAACGGAGTTGTCGACCGATTTTCGTTTAAAAAGAATGTCATTGCGAACTGAATAGCATCTAGTTTCTCTGGATCAGGAAGAATATCTTCTGTAGCAATAATGTGACCGAGAAATTTCACCTGAGAACGACCAAATTCAGATTTTTCCAAGTTCACTGTCATGCCAACTTTTGCAAAGATACGTAACAATGAATCCAAAATTTTGCTGTGCTCACTCCAAGAATGTTTAGCAATAAGAATGTCGTCAACATACGAAGTAATGTTGTCACGAAGATAAACAGGTAACATTTCGTTTAAACTACAATGAATGCTGCAATAGGTACAGTAAGTCCAATCGGTAATTTCAGAAGTCACTTTTGGGTACAATTAGTCATATCAGGTTATTGTTCTTACTCACTAGATAGATTGATAGTCGAAGAGCTGGTTTGACAGATGCAAAGAATAGTAAAAGAGTAGGTAGCGGTACAGAAAACTAAAAGAGAAATAGCACCACTACAGCTCGGGGCCCTATGCTCGCTACGGCACATATTCACTTTAGAGTAGTGAATCCCCTGAGGACATTAATAGCTGCACATAATTTCTAGTTTGTGACCTTGTGGCACATCTGGCGGAAGTGCGTACGTAAATTGATCTAACCATGCACATGGATGTATGTCATCCTTAGAATTGCGGAAGATCTTAAATTTCCGGACAGTCAAAAAGTGTTTATAGTCAAAGTTTTCGCCTCGTGGCGACAAAGACCTACCGCGTCTGTCCCAGTCACAATGACGACTATTGTTAAATTCACGCGCCTGGCGCTCTCTTGTTGCTTCTCGTAAATGAAATAAATTACTTTCTTCATACCCTTCTGCTAAACTAACACTTGTCAATTTATCTGAGATCATCTCAACTCTTTCCGATGAGTCACTTAATTGTTCTTTCTGTTTATTTACGTCTTCTGTAAATGTCGCGACTCGGGTTTCGGTGTTGTCACATTTAGTAGTTAACTGTTCACACTGTTGCGTTAAGTTATTTATTCTATCATTTGGCACGAATTCCTCGATTCTTTCAATTATTTCTTCCTTATCGTTTGCACATTGTAAATTTAACTCTGAAAATTTCTGTACTATCACGCGATCTTTTTCTTCCTGTTCTCTGTCCTGTTCCTCTTGTCTGATTTCTGTTGAAATTAAGCTATTATTGTGAGCCTTCAAAATCGGTTGTACTTCTTCTCTAATTTCTTTATTTGATTCGTCTTTCATGTATTTGAAACATGTCCCTGTTCGTGAGCCTAACTGAGTTTCCATTGTTCCCCTATCAGTTTCTAATTCAGATCGTAACTGTGATCCCACTGCTTTCATCTCGGTTTTAGTTGTTCCTATTTCTGTTCCAATTGTTCTTATTTTTGAGCATAACCGTGTTGTCATTGCTTCCATCTCAGTTCCAAATGTTTCTATTTGTGATCCCAAATTTAATATTGCACTCATCAACTGCTCCATAGTAACCGGTTCGCAATTCTTTTCGCGCCTAACATTTCCCGCAAAATCAGTTTCCTTCATCATAGCTGTAAGGCTATCTGTGTTCGATACTACTTCAGAATCTTCTATCGTTACCCTCGTATTCTGTGAATTTTCTGATTGAGAAAAACCTTGAACTGGTTCCGGACTGTCTTCCCGACTTATTAAATTGTTTTCCACTTCTTTATCCATCATACTGTTTTCCTCTGTTGGCGAGTTCGCCATGTTAACAATTTCGTTATTCTCACTATTCATCATTTTTGCCTTTTTCATTGATCGCGTAATCATTTACAAAATATACGAAAGATTCGTCACTGTACGAAAATCACACGCAATGACCCCTTATCTCCAACAATACTATTCACACGCAATGTCTCCCTCAAACACGATCAATCGAACAATTGAAATAATTGCACAAGATTGTCAAACGCGTATACAAGGCAATAAAAATTAAATTTTGAAAAATACCATTAGAAGAATGCCAATTACCAAATCTACACATTCAATACAGACTACAATTACTGAACTACAAATTACTACAACAATACTACAGTCTACAATTTTCACAATCAGAAGAATCCAAGGGACGATCCTGGCAGGGTCGCCACGTGCATGGGGGCTTAATTAAATAAATAATTGAAAATATTTTTAGTTTTTAGTAACTGTCTGTCCGATACGTAAGTCTCGTAATCGGTTGGCCCTGACTAGTATTATTACGCTATCTGACTGCAACAAACAATGTAAGAAAATTTTCGTAAACACAGTTAATTAATTAAGTCCCCAGCAACTAAAAAACCTACAAAATCCAAGCACAAATGTAACTGTTCTGTATGTGGGAGTGTGACTCAACGTATGCATCTGGCACGGTTCTTTTCCAACAAGACAAGAATTTTTAAATACCAACTATACAGACGTGACAAAAGAAAATTAGAAAACTATAATTACGCAAGAAAACCAGAATTCCACTCTAATCCAAGAACACAAGCCAGATGCTTTGTTGACTGAACCTGTAGTGACACATTATTTCAGATAGACAATTAATAAAAAAAAACATTATAAATTTTACCTTCATATATATTGACGAAATGCACTCATTACAATAACATCTGCTATCTCTCCCATCAAATAACTGCATAAAACAAGGAGCAACACTCTTTACTACCACATCTCACTCCGACTTCACGACAATCACGAGCTCTTAACACACACTGTCTTCAACGAGCTCTCTACTAGCACTGACTGCCACGAACTCTCAACAACCACTGACACTATGAACTCTAACACGCACTGTGGAGGCGGCTTAATAGTACTCTTTGGCGCACTCTCTGGCGCAGTGGCACAGTGTAGCCACCTTTCAAGGTTCTACAACAAAGTTCGCACGCAAAGAAAGTAAGGTAAAGAAAATTAACTTAAAAGCAAATGAAATTCTTTAACGAAATTTACACAGCAATTTCGTTAAACTACACTGCAAATTATCTGTATCAGACACGACAACGGCACTGAGGAGACAATAAACGCTGCAGTTGGTCACTCGCTACAGGAAAATGTCAACACACTTTTGAGAGTGTTCGAGAGCTCTCAGTTCGCAGCTGGCGCCAGACTAGCATTTTACCTCCTCCGTGACAGAGCTACAAACAGATATATCGAATTCAGAACGCCATATTTAGAAATTTTGTCGTCATAAGACGTCTCACTACGTTCAGTAACCAGTAGATGTACAGGTAAGAACCATAAAATACTGAGGAACTGCTGCTGAATATATACAGATCTGTTAATGACACCTTATCACTGAATACTCTGTTAACTGTCCGATAAAGCTACTCGAGTACGATAAAGATGGACATGTTAAATTAAGAAAGCCATCATTGTATGGTATTATGTTGAGACGCCAGTTGTGTTATTGTAGTGTATAATATTACTGTCTCCCGTCGAATTACTGAACGAAATAGACACAAATATAAAAGAAGCCTCGTTATCGAAAACTGTCTGATGATGCACAGATAGATTTTTTTATCCCACGCATGTACCAACTGACTGAATCTGAGTTAAACCATGTGTAAAGCGCAATCGCCAAAGCAAAACAAACAAAGATCGATAAGATCCAAGTCAAGAAAAACTCAGCTACCAGCTTAGGAGACGGGCAGCAGGTGTTTTTGCCAACCCTAGCTCTGTATTCCAGGTCACATTTGTTACTCTTCGACCGCAAGGCATCTCATTTGCTGGCAACAAATGTCAGCGGCGAAGGACACATCCCGGTGAAGTAGTTCGTACGCGAAACACCTTCTTTCTGCCACCAGATGTTTCTAGAATGAGATTTTCACTTTACAGCGGAATATATAAAACAATACATTTTGCGGACGTATGTAGGGCATATCAGCGCACACTCCGCTGCAGAGTTAAAATCTCATTCTGGAAACATCCCCCAGGCTGTGGCTAAGCCATGTCTCCGCAATATCCTTTCTTTCAGGAGTGTTAGTTCTGCAAGGTTCGCAGGAGACCTTCTGTAAAGTTTGGAAGGTAGGAGACGAGGTACTGGCAGAAGTAAAGCTGTGAGGACGGAGCGTGAGTCGGGCTTGGGTAGATCACTTGATAGAGCACTTGCCCGCGAAAGGCGAAGATCCTGAGTTCGAGTCTCGGCCCGACACACAGTTTTACTCTGCCAGGAAGTTTCATATTAGCGCACACTCCGCTGCAGACTGAAAATCTCATTCTGGTTACGTCTTGGTGTTTCACACTTGTGCATTGCACCTTATTATGTACGCAGTTACATCTCAGGTGACATATAGGCTTCATGGGGTTCCATGTGCAGTGCTAAACATATCGTCATTTATTTCCATCTTCAAACATTCGGCCTTGTAAACTGATACTGGTAAAAAGTTCAATGTTTTACATCACTTTATGCCTCGTCAAGCCTGGATCAGGCGCTCAGTCTTTGTATGATTAACAGTGGGTTCCACTCAGACCACGAACAAAAATTAGTAATGCTATTTAATGGGGTGACGAGACTCCTGAAGTGTCACCTACTGTAATGAAGTTTAATTTACAAGGGTTAGGAACTGTCTCATCTCTAACATCATTTTTTGTTCAAATGGTTCAAATGCCTCTTAGCACAATGGGACTTAACATCGGAGGTCATCAGTCCCCTACTGAAACCTAACTAACCTAAAGACATCAAACACATCCATGCCCGAGGCAGGATTCGATTCTGCGACCATAGCAGCAGCGTTGTTTCGGACTGAAGCACCTAGAACCGCTTGGCCACAACGACCGGAAATATTTTTTGTATCGTGGTATTATTTTACATTTGACTGACTGCCATAATGAGCAGTATTGTCTAGGTCTTGTGGCAGCCATTGTGTACTGTGAAACGGCTGTACCCCACAGGGTTTCGGCATTTAGAGGACAGCTACATTATGTTGGCTACATTCAGCAGTGGCTCAGTATTTTTGCTGTCAAATGTACATAATGAAGAAAATACGGAAAGTGTGTATTACAGATGATATATTCTGACAAATTGAAAAACCGTAAATCTTAGTATTAAAGCCGGCGTTAGTTTGAAAAAGAAGTGGAGAAACAATAATTTACATACTCATTATATTCACTCTAAGTTTATATAAACAGAACGGTTGAAGAAGAAATGTGATGAATAGTAATCAGCAAAATGAACGTGTTGACGAATTCATGAAATGTGAATTGTCAGGACCGTACTAAAACCGCAAAAATCTTGGCATATCTTGACAATAAAGGCAAACGCAACAACCAGTTGTAAAATATAACTTTTCTGTTTGCAGTAGATCCATTAATAAAAAGTTGTCTTTACTGCCAAATATTTTCGTAAAGGAAAGGTACCACATTCATTTAAATGAATAGAATTCGTCTTTCTGTAGGGAAGTAATTTTATGTGATTGCTGGTATATATCGATGAACAGTACTTAAATATGCCATCGACTTCTTTGACAAAAATCTGTCAAGTTTAAATCGAGTTTCTGTTTGGTAACTTGGAACACTGAAACACGTGCATTAACAGAGAACGCGTAATTATGGGAATCGTGAGCAGCTATAAATGAAAAGAAAATAATCAGTGTTTGCTTACTGTGATAGAGGATTTCGAACGCAAACTTTGACCAACGCAGTGTAAATAATTCGTACGGCCATCCAATCGACAATTAGCTGGCTTTCGTATGCAAGCCACAAGGTTCAATAGTCGCTGTTCTGATTACGAAAACGTGTCTTGCATAATGAAACGTTATTGAATATCTCTTGGCCACTGGCATTAATATCTTCTAACGTGCTTTGGCATACATGTTAAAATATTAACTGAGAGGTGGAGTGATTCTGTATGGCAGGCAATGGAAACTGGTTGATGTGAAACTGCTTGCTGTGAATATGTGTTAGTAGATAATGAAAGTTAGTTATGTCGTTATTAACCTATCATTGTTCTCGAATGTGTACTACGTTTCTTAATAAGTGTCTCAGAATTGATTCATGAGTTATTTATGTCTATGTGTGTGATATTAGAACTTTTACTTGTTTAAATCCTTATTTCTATCATGTTGAGTTGTAATACTCATGGTAGAGAGCGTTGGTATTGATATGTAGTTTAATGAACACGTTTTCGATCTGAATCTAACACAGAACAGGAGCGTTTCACAAGAAGACAAAGTTTTTCGTGCTTGATAAGTTCACTGTGTAACAGCACTGAATGATCATTTCTTTGAAACCCAGCAATTGTCGTCCGTTGCGAGGTATAAGTCTGAAACGTCACTCAGAAGTGCTTACAGCCTAATACTGTAACGGGTGTAAAACTGTGGGGTCCTGTGATGTCACACTCAGGCTCGATGACGTTTTAAATAGAAAGGCGTGGATACATGCGGAGAAGTAGTTCAGTGCGTGTGACACGTAAAAATGGCCAATGATGCCACATTGGCATTAAATTTAACCTCAATCATGCCCTGCGGCAGTGGTTATCTATCACAGCGGGAAGTTCGTCACACCCCCTTTTACCCATGTGACTCCTCTGCGTTTCAGGCCGAAACCACGAATTCCAACGCTAAAGCCATGTGGTCTTCTTCTGGCTGACCGTGGCAACTGCTTCTGACAAATCGCCGCTCAGAATCGACAAGAAACCCCTCAGGGGATGGCATAAGAGGCATAAATAAAACCACACCTTTCCGATTCCCACAAATTTATCGGTCAAAACGATATTTCGCACTTCGATGATCTACGGGACTAGGTTCTTGACAACCATTAACGCTGCTGAAACCCCCTAATCTCCCAACCCTTTTCTGAGGAAATTGTGGGGGCGAATTCCCATTGAGCGTGATCGAATCCTTGTGGAGTGCAGCGCGACCGTATTTTTTGATCTCATGTGCAGACTGAAACCACTAGGGACCGTTCGACGAAATTTGAACGCGATGTGAAGCAGCAAGAGGTGCAAATGCATTTGCAGCCTTCCTGTTTCATGCCCTCGTCTGGCGGGCTCATGAGTGAGTGCGACATTGACGCATGCATGAGTAAAACGACAAAGGGTTACTCTACGACCCCGTCACTATCCCCCAATCCTATCCCTCCCCACAGTTTTGCAAAACTCTCGTGGGCGCCAGCCCTCACTTATTGAGAATTTTAGAAATATTCCTTCTCAAAACCTACGAAGCGGTCATAGGCACCTGCATGCAAGCAGTTAGTGTTGAAGGGGTGTCAAGTGCTTGCGAAGTGATTAGGATGTTTATTCTACTCTTGTTACGGGAAAATATTTGTTCCTTTCTCTTCGTTATAGACGTTATCAAGCACTGTTCTACATTTAAAGAGAGCTTGTATTCATTAGTTTGTCAAAATCTTCCTGCTTGAACTTACAAAGATTCCCAATGGGGAAGATTTCCTGTAAGCAGTGGCTCCAACAGTGAACACACATGCTGTGCTGCTAGTTCTATCAGCGAACATATTTCATGTACACTCTAAGACAAAAAAAAAAAAAGGAAAAACGAGACACTACGAAGGAATTACTCGAATGGGACCGAAATCGGTAGATTTGATGTACATGTACAAGCAAACAAATGATTACAGTTTCAGAAAAACTGGATGATTTATTCAGGAGAAAGAGTTTCACAAATCGAGTAAGTCAGTAACACGTTGGTCCACTTCTGGCATTTATGCAAGCAGTTATTCCTCTTCACATTGTTTGACGAAGTGATTGGATGTCTTCCCGAGGCATATCGTGCGGAATTCTGGTCAAATCCCGACGTGGATGTGGAGCCCTGGCCATAATACTCTAATCGTTCTCTACTGAGGAGGGATCCAGCGGCCTTGCTGGTCAAGGAACGATCTCGCAATCACGAAGACATGTAGCAGGATCTCTCGCCGTTTGCACACTTCCTCGTATCGCTCCTCGCTGTGCACGGCGACGTGTCGACGTGCTGTAATGGTGCCGTGGATGACAATCAAAGGGGTCTTGTTATGAAAAGAAATGCACAGCAGACTTTCATCGTTGGTTGTCGTCCCCTGTGGCGGAGAAAAATGACGCTGGTGTGTGTGTGTGTGTGTGTGTGTGTGTGTGTGTGTGTGTGTGGGAGGGGGGGGGGGGTCTCCAGGCACGTCTTCGGCCTGGAATCTCATTGAGTGAAGCAGAATTGTCTTCAGTATTGAGTCTCGCTTCGAACTGAGCGCAGATGACTAGAGAACACGTGGGCGAGATACCCGGAATATCGACCTGACTGTTTACCGCCATATGGCCCAACTATGTGCAATTTCTTTTCATAGCAAAATGGCTTTGGTTGTCATCCGCGACACCCTTATAACTCAGCGGTATATCGGCGATACTCTCCTTTTTCTTACTCTTCATGTCAAGCCCACCATGAGCTTACATTTCAGCCAGGTAACGCCCGCTGGTACACGGCAAAATTTGCTACTACTTGTATTCCTACTTCCTAAACCCTACATTGGTCAGCAACGTCGCAGAATTTCTCCCTGTCTGAGAAAGTTTGGAGCAATACGGGCAGGGCCCTCCAACCATACCGAGATTTTCTCGATAGCGCTAGTTGGACGGAATTTGGCACTGTGTTCTCGAAGATGAACCCTTCCCGTCTCCTCTATATCTATTTTCGTTACGCAACCTTCCCTTCTACAATAACCTATGAAACCTTCCCTTAGGATTTCTATCTCTTGCTTAATAATAACAAATGAAATCTTCCCTTTGAAAGTAATTCTCTTTCTAAATAATAATAAGTGCAATATTCGCATACAAATTTTAGATGCTGCTTGTGAAAAGTGATTTGCTATATTTCGACGAAACATAGAATGTGTCGTCGTCGTGGCCCTCAGTCGTTACCTGCAATAACCCAAAACTGTTTCTTACCTCTTTTTACTGTTACTGGATCGCCATCTGACTGCTACATCGAACTGCGACATGAATATACTTACTTTGTTTCACTATACTCTATTAGCTGCTGGTGGGCTGTCATAGTAAGTGGCTGTATTTATTACCAAAGCTGACGTTAATTTTTAATGGCAAAGCTGACATTATCTTTAATTAATTTAACTGAAGTTACGTAATTCATAGTTAAACTTTTTCTTGACAACAATAAAATTTTGCAAAGTTTTACGTTGATGGTTTCTTGGGATGGATTATAATCTATAATGCAATATTGCTGGCAAAAGTTAATTATTTTCTGAAAACGATTCTTCAAATATTTACTGTTGGTAATGAAATGATTTCACAAACGTTCAAATGGGACTTACTTTTTATAATAATCTTACAACTAGCATTGCGCAAACGTACCTTCAGTAGCACTGAGTTTCTCAAAAAAATTATTCAATAATATTAGTTCCTCTTATGATAATACCTGAAGTCTCTGTAGATCCGTTTATAATCTCTTGTAAATCATAGCTAGTGGCTGGCAAGCACACCGCTCCTCTCAACCTCTCGCTTCAGACCTGCTACCGACTCGCTTCACATCTCGCTTACTACTGACTTCCTACGAACTCTAAAGTGCGGTCTCTCCCGCCAACAATGGTTTCTGGTGCAGGCAATCCCCGCTACCATTACAAAATGTATCAATGAGTGGTCTTTCCCGCTCTTTTCTTGAAGTGTATCCATACGCGGTCCCTCCCGCCCTTTTTAAAATTGTGTCAACGTGTGGCCTCTCCCGCCAACAATACTTTGGTGCAGACATTCCTTGCTACCACAATTATTTTTAAAATGACAAATATTAATTATTCCTGATTAATCCTATTAATAAAATATAAACACCTTTTATAAATTGTGGTTTGACAACAGACAATAGAAATATACATGTCTTACAAAGTGAACATCCACTAACACGGACAATCAATGCCAAGCCGAATAACTGATTGCATAAGGGCCAGAGGTGGACCAACGCATTACTGTGTTGCTAATTTGTGAAGCCCTTTTCCTTGAATAAATCAACTAACTTTTCTCAAACTGTAGTCATTTGCATTTCTGCGCATGTACATCACATTTACCAATTTCCGATCCACTCGGATCATTCATTCGTTCTGCGTAGTTTTGTTTACATCTTAGAGTGCGTACTGAGATTATTAGTGGTCCTTACGCCGTGTCAAACAGAGACATCAAGTTTAATAAGATATGGTTGTCCAAATTTCTAACATTTTTATAAGTCGCTAAAGCTAGGTTGCCCCTGAAAGAATAATGGCTGTTTACGACCTGAGCCGCTAGTGCATCTTAAATAGTGACGTAAGCTACTGCTGATTACGACGCCTATAATCTGCACAGTACGAAACTGCCACTCTTTTCGGCGACAGCTTCTGCCAGTCACATCTTGAAATAGCAAGACGTCTGTCTTCCCGGAGACTCATAAGTGTCCAGATCCAGTTGACGGTTTTGACAGGACTTTGCAGATGACATGTTGGGTATATCTTCTTCTTCTTTTTCTTCTCCTTCTCTGCGTTTGAAGTAGTAGACCTTCGTGTGTTAAGATGCCGACCTCTTACTCGGATTTCGTAGCCTTCTTCGGGCTATTGGATTATAAATTCTGACTTTATGAAAGACGTTCACTCCATTTTCTGTTGCTTTTACAATTTCGGTTCTCACATTAAATATGTTTAATTCCTATCGTTTCTTAATTTATTTACTCTGGTACAGTCTCCAACAACCTAAGGAATCTCATTTCAGCTGCTGGGGTCTTAATCTGTCGTCGTTTGCATACGACCAACTACTCACTTCCGCAGAGCAGTGTGGGGACGGCCATTAGTTTATAAAATCTCTTTCGCCTTTTTTTTTGTCTTGTTTCGAAAGTACTTTCTTATTGATCGACGCATGTTTCTAAGTTTTGGTACTGTTTTGTCTATACCTCTCCCATACTTTTATCTGATGTCGCACCCCTCATAAGTAAATTGACTGACCTGTACTGCTACTGCACTGTTCACCACTATTTTATTTCTTATATGCGCGAGCGTGCTAGAGTTTACTTTGTACTAGGGTCACTCCAAAAGAAATGCACACCATCTTTTTTTTAAATCCATCTTTTATTCTACACGTATGGAAGTTTTACAGTGTGTAGATACATCCTTTAGGAACAATATTTTCATTTCTCCACGTAATTTTCATCCCTCTCAACTACCTTACGCCAACTTGGAACCAGCGCCTTTATACCCGCACGGTAAAATTCTGGACCAACCTGTTGGAGCCACTGTTTGGCAGCGTGCTCAACAGAGTCATCATCTTCAAACCTTGTTCCACGAAGAGAGTCTTCCAGTTTCCCAAAGAGATGATAGTGACATGGAGCCAGGTCAGGACTGTAAGGCGGGTGTTTCAGTGTTGTCCATCCGAGTTTTGTGATCGCTTCCATGATTTTTTGACTGACATGTGGCCGTGAATTGTCGTCCAACTGCAAAACATCCTACTTATGCCCAAGTGGTCGAACACGACTCAGTCGAGCTTGAAGTTTCGTCAGTGTCGTCATATATGCATCAGAATTTATGGTGGTTCCACTTGGCATGGTGTCCACAAGAGTGCTTCGGAATCGAAAAACACCGTAGCCATAAATTTTCCAGCAGAAGGTGTGATTTCGAATTTTTTCCTTGGTGAATTTGCATGATACCACTACGTTGATTGCCTCTTCGTCTCTGGTAAAAAATGATGGAGCCATGTTTCATCACCTGTCACAATTCTTCCAAGAAATTCATCTCCACCATTCTCGAACTGTTTCAAAAGTTCACGCATACCGTTTTTCTTGTTTCTTTGTGAGCCCATACACATCCTGGGAACCCATCGGGCACAAACCTGTTTTAATGCCAACACTTTCAGTATTCTGCAAACACTTCCTTCCCCTATCCCAACGTAGCTTGACAATTGGTTCACTGTGATGCGTCTGTCAGCAGTCACCAATTCGTTAACTCTCTGCACATTGTCTGGAGTGTGTGCAGTACGAGGCCTGCCGCTGCGAGGACTAACCTGAATATCGCCGTGCCTACTTTCATCACGTAACTTGTTTGCCCACCGACTAACTGTACTGTGATCGACATCACCATCTCCATACACATTTTTCAACCTCTTGTGGATCTTTCTCATTGTCTCGTTTTCACAGCACAGGAATTCTATGACAGCACGTTGCTTCTGACGAACGTCAAGCGTAGGAGTCATCTCGAAGACTTGCTGTGACGGTGCCACTCACGGGAACAGGTTGAACTAAGTTTGAAAACAAGCGGGAAGGATGTATCTACATACTGTAAAACTTTCAGAGATGCAAAATGAAAACTGTATTCTTACAAAAATAGCGTGCATTTCTTTTGGAGTATAGATACAGTTATGGTACAGCAGTGAAATACTTTTCTTAGAGGGTAAATTTCTTTTTCCGGATTATTCTCTTTGTTAGAACTGTGATTTAGTGACCGTATAATTCTCACTTCAAAAGAATCCCTCTCTGTATCCTCTTACCTGTATTAATCTTGGTTTACTAGTCCCTCAGTAAATATTTATAAATGATCGTAGGCGCGATAGATTACCCACGTCTGACACCCTTCATGTTGATGAAAGTTGCTGCCAGCTATCCATTTATATCTAATGTGACGGTTCTGTTTTCAAACAGGCTACTCAAGGCTTTTTATTACATTGGGCTTCACGTTTTCTCTCTATTTTCTTCGTGAAAGACGTTTTTCCAAATCAAGATGTGCGAAGTTGGTTCCTCGATTAAATTCTGCACGTTTTCAGCTATCTGTTTCATCACAAATAATGCATATGTTGTCAATCTTCCGCAATGGAAACCCATTTGCATCTGAAGTAGTGCTGGAGGGAATTGACGCCATGAAACCCACAGGGCTGTCCATATATCCGTAAGAGTGGGAAAGGGTGAATATCTCTTCTGAACAGCACGTTGCAAGGCATCTCAGATATGCTCAATAATGTTCATGTCTGGGGATTTTGGTGGCCAGCGGAAGTGTTTAAACTCAAAAGAGTGTTCCGGCAGCCACTCTGTAGCAATTCTGGAGATGTGAGGTGTCGCATTGTTCTGCTGGAATTGCGCAAGTCCGTCGGAATACACAATGGACATGTAAGGATGCAGATGATCAGACAGGATGCTTATGTACGTGTCACCTTTCAGACTGGTATCTAGACATATTAGGGATCCCATATCACTCCAACTGTACACGCCGCACACCATTACAGAGCCTCCACCAGCATGAAAGGCCCCTGCTGACATGCAGGGTCCATGGATTCATGAGGTTGTCTCCATACCCGAACATCCTACGTCTGTTCGATACAATTTGAAACGAGACTCGTCCGGCAAGCCAACATGTTTCCAGCCATCAACAGTCCAATGTCGGTGTTGACGGGCCCAAGTGAAGCGTAAAGCTTTGTGTCGAGCAGTCATCAAGGGTACACGAGTGGGCCTTCGACTCCGAAAGCCCACGTCGAAGACGTTTCGTTGAATGGTTATCACGCTGAGACTTGTTGGCGGCCCAGTATTGAAATCTGCAGCAATTTGCGGAAGGGCGGCACTTCCGTCACATTGAGCAATTTTCTTCAGTCGTCGCTGGTCCCATTCTTGAAGGATCTTTTAGCGGCCTCAAAAATGTCGGAGATTGGATGTTTTCCTGGATTCCTGATATTCACGGTACACTCGTGGAATAGTCGTACGGGAAAATTCCCACTTCATCGCTACCTCAGAGATGCTGTGTCCCATCTCTCGTGCGCCCACTATAACACCACGTTCAAACTCACTTAAATCTTGATAGCCTGCCACACATGCAGCAGTAATATATGACTATGCTTGTTCCTCTAGGTATGACACTTGTTTTTAATAATTACTGTACAGATTTTTTAGTCTCAAGTGAAGAGAAATTCCACCGTTATGTAGCAGTTCACTGTTGATGCTGTCGATATGTGCAGCTTTCCACAAGGCCATCGTAGTGTAACAATACGAGTCAAGATAGATATAACGGAACTTGAATAGCGTATTTGCCTCTATTGGTTACGGTAAAGAGATCGATCTTTCGGTCCTGTCTGTATATTTATATATAATATTGCATGAATAAAGGCTGGACGAGTGTAAAGGTATCGTTAAAAACGCAAGCCGCGCGATTTGTTACGATTAGGTCGGTCATAATAACAATAACATGCTTTTGAATGCAATTAAAATATAACGGCAATACCTGTTTATTGGAAATAATACGTAGTAAATTAATGAGTAAGGTAGCCGATCCTATAAGGAGAGGTAAAATTGGACATATTGAGATGTTTTTCTTTATATCGACGAAGCCGATGATACGGCGTCATTTCTTGGTTTACTCTTAGAAAGAAACAAGTAAAGAAGTGCTAATTGTGCGTTGTGAAAAAAATATAGAGGCGAGTTTTAAATAACTACGGTATACGATCAGAGGAACAAAAGGACATTTAGTTACACGAAATTGCGGATAGTGAAGTGTGGCATTAAATTGAGTACACCTACAGGGCGGTCAATTCCGGGATAAATCTATACGTATCTCACGAGGGACGCGGTATTGAGACGGTTTCTTTTTTTTTTTTTTTTTAATTATGTCGCGGAGAGCTGGCTCAAATTTATGAAAAGGAGAAAAGGAGAAAAACGTTAACTTTTACGCGAACTCTTAATAATAGCGGACCGGAGAGAAAGGTGTTTAATTGTTTTACGCTAAACTAGAAGAGTCAATTACAAAATATTGTATCATTATCATTATCATTGACTGTTGGAGTCGAGCAACCAAAACTATTCATCAAAGGGTTTCGATGGAACTTGGGAGTTAGGGTCCAGACACTCCCATATACTCCACATCAAAGTGTGAATGAGTGGTGAATGTGAAATAAAACTGTGAACAAAATTACGTTAAATGAAACAGAAGAAACAAGACAGTTTGGTCGTATCTGTTATTATTACATAAACTGTAACATTTCTTATCGTTGTACCAAGCCTTTATAGGTGATCTTTATGACAATTTGCTTCGAAGGGATCTCGTTACGAGTTAAGTTTTGGGGACCTGGTCAAGACGGGGTAGTTCGTAGATCCTAACTACTGCAGCTATTCTGGAATCAGGTGCTACCGTGACTGTTGTGTGTTGTCAATAACTTAAGGTTGCCATATCTCGTGCTCTAAGATCGACGCGCCTTTCCACTTGGTATAACGGAATCTCACGGCAACAACGGCAACGCCGACGACGAAGGAAGATATGGTAGAATAGCCTCTGTCAACTCATCTAGCGCGATTTCGGATAGATAACTTAAAACGACGTATCGCTGTCGGAATGCCTACGCTGTGTTTCCACTTTCCCTTCCGGTCCGAAGTGCACAATGGATCTTAATCTGGGGCGCGACCGGACCGCAGCACTGCTTGCAAATTACCAGCCGGCTGGCCGGGAGCAATCTCTAATGGCCTCCGGTAGGGAGCGGCCGGGCGGGCAGAGTTATAACGCCCCAGTGGCTCTGCGGCCACGGCGGCCGGCCGCTCTGAATGCCCGCCAGCCCGCTGCACTAACTGAAAACACCGGCCGATAAGGCAGACCGCACCCTTGCCGGCCGCGCAGCGCCGTGACTAATGGCCGCCGGCGCGCCCCGGGCGGGCGCGCTTTGCACCCGCGCTGGTCATTAGCCGCCCCAGGAACAAGTGCTGCGCTGCCCAGATGCGATGCACACGCCTGATAGACTCGAGAGTCCATCTGAATCAACTTCCGCCTCCCGCAGCCATTTCCTGATAAATGGTTGATAGACTTATTCAGTTGGAAGCAATACAAGTGTGGCCGATTTAGTTCACTACTGATGGTCTTTACCGCTGAAACACCAGGAGAGACAGGAAATAGCGAAATTTTACTTATTGTGCGAGTGCAGTACAGTACCGAGAATGGATAACTGACCCTTTTGCGGGTGCAGTAGACCGTGCGTGCCGTTTTCTGCACCGCGCAGCCCTGAGTATTCCTTTTAAACTGCGCATATTTTGCTTACTGTTCGTTCGCAGAGCTACATCGACATCTACATCCATACTCCGCAATCCACCATACGGAGCGTGGCGGAGGGTACCTCGAACCACAACTAGCATCTTCCTGTTCCACTCCCAAACAGAAAGAGGGAAAAATGAGTGCCTATATGCTTCTATACGAGCCCTAATCTCTCTTATCTTCGTGGTCTTTCCGCGAAATGCAAGTTGGCGGCAGTAAAACTGTACTGCAGTCAGCCTCAAATACTGGTTCTCTAAATTTCCTCAGTAGCGATTCACTAAAAGAACACTTCCTTTCCTCTTGAGACTCCCACCCGAGTTCCTGAAACATTTCCGTAACACTCGCGTGATGATCGAACCTACCAGTAACAAATCTAGCAGCCCGCCTCTGAATTGCTTCTATGTCCTCCCTCAATCCGACCTGATAGGGATCCTAAAAGCTCGAGCGATACTCAATAATAGGTCGTATTAGTGTTTTATAAGCGGGCTCCTTTGCAGATGAACCACATCTTCCCAAAATTCTACCAATGAACCGACTATCCGCCTTCCACACAACTGCCGTTACATGCTTGCCCCACTTCATATCGCTCTGCAATGTTACGCCCAAATATTTAATCGACGTGACTGTGTCAAGCGCTATACTACTAATGGAGTATTCAAACATTACGGGATTATTTTTCCTATTCATCTGCATTAATTTACATTTATCTATATTTAGAGTTAGTTGCCATTCTTTACACCAATCACAAATCCTGTCCAAGTCATCTTGTATCCTCCTACAGTCACACAACGACGACACCTTCCCGTACACCACAGCATCATCAGCAAACAGCCGCACATTGCTATCCACCCTATCCAAAAGATCATTTATATAGACAGACAACAACAGCGGACCTACCACACTACCCTGGGGCACTCCAGATGATACCCTCACCTCCGATAAGCACTCACCATCGAGGACAACGTACTGGGTTCTATTACTTATGAAGTCTTCTCGCCACCCACATACTTGGAAACCAATCCCACATGCTCGTACCCTAGTTAGGAGTCTGTAGTGGGGCACCGAGTCTAACGCTTTCCGGAAGTCAAGGAATACGGCATCAGTCTGATACCCTTCACCCATGGTCGATATGGATGCCAGAGGACGCGTACCTGGTAGTCTCCAAAATACCGGGCATAAAAACGTGATTTTGCGGTGTTCATACCTCGGGTTCTATTAGTAATAAAACGGTAGGGTGAATTGTTCTGGGTAGCCCTTCGGCTATGCAACATTTGTATGCCCAACACAAGACCCGTCTTAGTGTCACGACCCTACAGTACACGATCAAAGTATTAATGTATAAATATTATGCATACGCACTTCCTCCCGTTTAGGCAAACGGAGGAAACATGTTGTCTTTTCTTTTTTTTTCTTTTTTAATCGACTACAGTGGGCTTGATGGAACTTATGGGGGTACAATTACTTCATAAGCTGTGTCTCGGAAAACGCAACTCAGAAGGCTTTTTATTATATTTTTGCCGTCACCGGCGGACCAAAACACAGCCGAGGATTCCAAGACGTCTAACCACAGTAAATGGGTGACATTTTTACGGTATATTGGTAAGATTTCGATCTTGAACAAGTTGAAAAATTTTCTACATATCGTTATCCATTTACAAGACACAGAGGTTGACAGTCACCCTACTACTATAGGTAAAATCCGGTATGATGCAAAGTATGAATGATAAATAATAAACTTTAGCAGTATATTCTCCAGGCACCTATCTAGAAAAGGCATCTCTCCGTTTTCAAAAATCTTTATCCGTTATCGAGAGACACCTCAAAACCCAGCAGTGGTTTCCGAGACGGATATGTGCAGCAGATGGCTTTAATTTTTGCGATGTATTTCTAAGATGTCGATCTCGAACAGTTTTGCAAATTTTCTGCATTATTTTATCCGATTCCGTGATACAAGCGTTCAGAGCCACCCTACTCGTAAAATACGCACGTAAAATACGGTGAAAAGCGAAAATCGACGCAGAACGGAGAAATAGGCTGTGAAGTGCCTACGTAACCATCTGCGATCCCCCTTTTGTTGTACTGAAGCACATAATAATTTTTTTTTTTTTTTTTTTTTTGCACTCAGAGTCTGCTCTAAGGTGTAGAATTAGTTTTGCGTTATTTCAGTTTCATGTGAGTAGTCTACATAGATTTTTGCTGACCAATACATTTCGTTTTATAAGAGTTAAATGTTCTGTTGCAAGAGAGAAAAGAAGGGAACCAATGGAAATGTGCACCTATCGGAGCACAAAAAATTCAAATATGTTCCTGGTTATTTAAATGACGCTGGCTGTAATGTGAGGTACCACCTGCCTCATTGTACATTCCTCAGTACCTTTAAACATTTTCCCAAAAATTTTAGCTTGAGAACATATTAGGGCTTTTTTACGCTGATAGAGATGAAGACAGTGGCAGTAGCAATGAGACGGAAAAGCAGTATATACTGGAAGAAATAGGCAGTGGCTGTGTTAAGAGACAATTACAATTCTGAGAGAAAGGTAGGGACACAATGGACCACAATAGTGTAAGAACAGTTCTAGAAGAAGACTGAAGAAGGCAGCGGAAAAGGGGGGGTTGAGGAATAAAGAGAAAGAGGGAGTATGTGAGAGCCGATGGTAATGAGAGACAGAGTATATGACAGTGACAACGTGCAAGAGTGAGACAGTGACGGTGAGAAGAGACAGCAGTAGTAGGAAGGAAAGATTGAGATATTAGCAATAACAAAGAGCAAGAGGGAGACGGTGAAAGTGAGAAGAAACTGTAGTAGTTGGACTGAACAAAAAGGACGGAGGTTTTGACACAGGAGACACTTACAGATAGACACGAAGAGATAATGCCAATGGGTTGGGCTGAAAAAGTGATTGAGAAAGGGCAGCTGAGAGTGGACGGGTATGTTCGACTTACTAGGATGGTCTGGTGGGTGTGAGTGAGTTACAGTTAAGGGAGCTTGTGAGAGTTTGAGTCGCATGTTTAAAAAAAGACAAATATCTTCGAATGGCAAAAAGTTTGGGAAAAAATTTTAAAGGTGCTGAGGAAGATACAGTGAGGCAGCTGGTACCCACATTCTAGTCAGAGTCTTTTAAATAAACAGGAACATATTAGTATTTTTCAGCTGGTATATGTTCGTGTCATTTGTCTTTTGTTGGTTAGGACATCAAATTGCATCCATTACATCAACTCGTAAGCAGGAAGAAACCAGGAGCAGGTGAAAAATGTAGCGCTTTCCGATATTACGAAACAGAGCACATAATGACAGCATTTGCAGTAATGTTGCAACGCAAACAACAGCGAATCTTCATTCTGGAGTGCACTTTTACCTGCTCCCGTGCCTAGGCGTACGTGAATGCCCTCGGCAGGGAGGCCCTCCTACTTCCTGTGCATACATGGACGCCTACTGCTGTGTCCCTATTCTACTTGCCAGGCACATATATGCACTCATAGCCATCTGGGCGCTCTACCTGCAGGGCGTACATGCATGCCCGTAGCTGGGAAAACTTGTAAGTGATTTGGGGGTGTACAACACATAAGGCGTAGTACACAGTGCTGTCACCTGGGGCTCGAACTCGGCTAGGTATCAGGTGTAACTGAGGTTCTATGACAGCCACGGATACACAAATCCATAATTCTCCACGGCGTTACCAGCATTCATCAGTCACAGTGATTGACAAGTAGAGCTGACTTAGTCCCCTGACAACACATGACCAAATGTTTCTCCTGGTGGAGATGTGCTGGGTTGGGCTGTTTTGAGGGAGGAGACCAGACAGCGAGGTCATCGGTCTCATCGGATCAGGGAAGGGCGGTGTTGTAACTGCGACCGGGACTGTCTCGGGGTAGCAATGAGTGAAAAGCGGGGAGGGAACCACGGAGAGGCCCGCGAACAACACGAGAGGACGGACACGACAAACGAAAGGCAGAACGAAAACAACAAAATCGAGCAATGGAGTCACAAGGAAACAAACACGTCCACTCGTACACAGAACAAGGAAGCAAGTTGTCTAACGCGAGGCGATTTGTCAACCGACGTACACGAGATAAGACTGGCTGGATGAGCTTTTTTTGTTTTTCCTTTATTGATTTTCAATTCCCCCCGAAGGGGCGTGCTGGCAGCACCTATTACGCTGTTCTACGGCCTACAGACTTTTTTAAAAATGGAAGAAGAAAAGAAACAAGGAAAACAGGCGATAAAACGGTGGCTTAAAGTGTAAAATGGCGGAAAAATGCGGAAAGTTAAAACAGAAAACAAAGGGGTTTGCAATGTTAATAAAATACACAGGAATCAGACACGTAACGTGGTAGACACACAATTGAAAAAACATGGCGACAGTCTGGTTTCTGTTTGCAAGAGATAAAAAAAATCACACCCAGCGACAGTATGATGGCCGTTCGCAACACTTCCCAAAAGAAACACAACACGGAACACTCACAGTAAAACACTCACTGTAAAACACTGCACGAAAATGGCGGCACAAAGATGACACTCCCAAGAAAAGGCAGATGGGGCTGGGGACCTGGAGGAGGGGGAAAAACAAGGAGGGAGGAGAGGAAAAACCAAGGGGGGAGAGGACTCATAAGTGGGGAGAGGGGCAAGGCAGACACGAGAGGGAATGAGAAAAGGCAGAGGAGGGAAATGCAAAAGGACGTGGGGGAGAGAAGGGGGCAGAGAGAGGGGAGGTGGGGAAAAAAGAGGATGGAAGGGGGGAAGAGGGATCCCAGGAAAAGGACAGAGGAAAGGAGGGGGAGTGAGGATCAGAGTGGATAGGAGGGATAAATGGAGGGAGAGAGGGCATCATGTGGGAGGGGGAGTTGATGGATGCTGGATGAGCGAGAGGCAGGCGCTTAAGTACGCTATCGGGGCGCCGCTATTGGCCGCTGGAACCACGTGTTCCCCAGTGGTGCCCTCACACTAAAAGCGGGCCAGGAGGCGCCCGCCGCCACAGATTACGGCGCGATGGTGCAGAGACCTGTATGGGTCTTCGAAGCCCATGATGTCTGGCACGGATTCAAATTCCGTGGCGCGCGGTTCCAGATATGCGGAAGGAATTGGCCGTGCCCTTTCAAAGGAACCATCCTGGCATTTGCCAGGAGCGATTTAGGGACATCACGGAAAACCTAAACAAGGATGGCCGGACGTGGGGTTGAACCATCGTCCTCCCGAAAGCGAGTCGCGTGTGCTAACCACTGCGCCACCTCGCTCGGCGGTGGTGGAGATATCTGAAGAATATACTGGCCAAGGCAAAACTTGAAGAACCGATGTATCAAGGTAGATCAGGAGATCAGGTAAAGACACCAGGTGGTCTTGGATTATTTCATTGAAACACATAGCCGCAGGAACCCTGAAGATAGGCACAGCCACTGGCCTAACCACATTAGAAATATGAGGCTTTCAGCTCGAATTACTGGCTTTGCAAAACAGAGGTGATGCTTTCAGTACCTCAGGACTTGCAGGTCTCAATTATTGAAGGAAAGACATTTTTGAAAGTTTACAACAAAACTGCTGATTATTTAATGGCTGAGTAGTTTCGCACTTTGACCATTTTCACGGGTCAAGTGAAATGAATATATCGATGCATAAGAATGTACGATAAAATTAACTGAATCAACAGTAATGGCTAAAACAGTCTTAGTTGCAATTGGCATTGTGCTCACTACCTGAGCCCACATCTTATTTTGTTACTCGCTCCTGTGAACGGGAACGCGTTATGCAGATCTTGGTGTCACTCGCGTCCATCTAGAAAAGATTTTACTGAGTTTAACGAAGGCGATGTTGGCCTGATGTATTCGACGATGTCCTTTGGCTACACTGAGTGAAGCATCCTTCTAAGAAATACCAAATTAAGATAACCTGAAGATGCCTAAATAAGGCGAAACGCGTAGTTGAAAAATAAAAAATTAAAATTTCAACCAAGACTATTTTTAACCATTACTGTTAAGCGCTGGTTTGCTGTATGCCACATATGTATTGGAAGAATTTCTAACTGAATCATCGTGTGTCGATATCAGGATAACACATACGATAAAAAAAACTAGCATAACACACTGTGTAATCCAATGAGAACAAATTAATCATTGTATAAGGGACAAGCAAATGAAAGCTAGGCAGATGGGAAAAAGTATGTAATACTGTTAATACATTTAGTTCACTGAGAGACCAGACGGTCTGTGCCTTCATGGAAAAATGTTTGTGGTTGCCTACGGAAGCATGATTGTACCCAGACACGACCCTCTTCGTCAGGAGCAAATCAACAGGCACGATTATCTTTGTTCAGAGCAATAAAAACATGGAAATCGCATGGGGAGAGATCGGAAGTGTGCGGAGGATGTGTACCGCCCTCCCAGCGATACTTGTGCAGCGTGGTGCAGAAAAACTTGGCAACATCTGGGCTGGCATCTTTTCGACAGTTTCCACTGGGAAGCCCTTATACGTCCTCCGTACAGACCCGATGTCTCCCCATGGAATTTCCTTATGTTTGGAGCTCTGAACAGAGACATTTATGCCTGCTGATTAGCTTTGGACGAAGAGGTACACGCCTGAGTTCAATCATGCTTCTGTGGGTAGCTGAAAACATTTCTCCTTGCAGGCATTGACTGTCTTGACTCAGAATGGGGAAAAGTGTATTAACAGTCATGGAGATTACTTTCGGAATAATAAAGGCTTACTTATATTTTCCATCTCCCCCCGCCCCATGGCGTTCTTACTTTGTCGTGGCGGTGGAGCTTGCGTGGTAAAATGTCCCTGAGGGCTAGGCTGGGGGTGGCTTTGCTACTAGTAGGGTCTCCCATACCAGATAGGTCAAAGGTGATGATCCTCCAGGTTGGGGGTTGGGCGTGGGGCCAACATTCCCACACCGTGAAAAAGATGACTGTTACGAAACACCAAGAAATAGCCTCGAATTCGGTTCAGCTGAATGAAAACGACCCCAGCAAGTCAAAGGTTAATGCCAGGAGATCACGGAACAAACGTAGAGTGATGTGTGGCACTTGGAATGTAAGAACACTATTCTCACCTGGAAAGGTGAAGGTCCCTGATGAAGAACTGAATAGGTACAGGCTAGACGTAGTGTCACTGCAAGAAATGAGATGGCCTGGAGAAGGAAGGCATTACGAAAAGTGCTACAGATACTTCTACAGTGGAAATAATGCAGGAAAACATGTGTTGGGATTGGCTTTGCAGTAACCAACAGAGTAAGGGGAAATATCATGGACTTGAAGGCTGTTAATGAAAGAATATGCTGGATTAGAATAAAAGGAAAATTCTACAACGTTTCTGATTTCATTCCACGCACCCACAGAAGATAAAGATGACAGTGAGAAAGACAGTTTCTACCAAGAGTTAGAATCAGTGTATGGATATGCACAATCATACAATGTGAAGATTTTCCTTGGTGATGCCAATGCTAAAGTTGGTAAAGAAGATATTTTGAGATCTTACGTTAGCCTTCACAGCCTGCATGATTCCTCTAACAACAATGGAATGAGATTAGGCAATCTGGCAGGTTCAAAAAACTAAAGAATTATGATTACCTACTTTCCTCGCAAAGACATCCATAAGACATCATGGATAGTGATCAGAGGTCAAGAAGGACAGATAACGACAGATGAAATGAAAGCTATAGTGGTATGGAAAAAGCTACTTCGAAAACCTCTGAATGTGGATCTAAACATCATGAGTGATGCAGCAAAAAAAATGAAGAAGAAGAATCATGTAGAGAAAACAGAGATACGATACCATTGGGGGAGTATGAACTACCAAGAATGGAAGAGGAAAGAGCGTCCATAAAGCTGCTAAAGAGGGGGATGGCACCAGGAATAGACGGCATACCTGCAGAGATGCTGAAGGAGGGAAGAGCTACTCTACAAGCGAGACTATACCACTTAATCTGCTTAATTTGGAAGAAGGAAAGGATCCCAGACGCATGGAAGGAGTCTGTCATCTGCCCTATACTAAAGAAATGAGTTCAAATGGCTCAAATGGCTCTGAGCACTATGGGACTTAACAGCTATGGTCATCAGTCCCCTACAACTTAGAACTACTTAAACCTAACTAACCTAAGGACATCACACAACACCCAGTCATCACGAGGCAGAGAAAATCCCTGACCCGCCGGGAATCGAACCTGGGAACCCGGGCGCGCGAAACGAGAACGCTACCGCACGACCACGAGCTGCGGACAAAAAAAAGAGGGAAAGACCTTTAAAACGACAGCCTATATGTCATATAGTGGTAATAATTCGGCACAAATAGGCAGAATACTAAGAAAATATAAAGTGAAAGCAATCTTTCCCCTCCAGCAAAAATTTCGTCGCTGTTGGGATCTGTCAAAGACGACCTTGAGCTACGCAAGGCAGGTGTTTCCAGAATTCCGTGTGAATGCGACAAATCTTTTATAGGGCAAACGACGCGTACTGTGCATGATCGCATTGCAGAACATAAGCGGCATACTCGCGTTCTTCAGCCTTGTAAGTTTGTCATCGCTGCGTAGTCATGTCATGAATTAAGCGACTTGCTTTTATATACTAGTATACAAGTTTTATGGCGCCCCTTGTATCAAACGTAGAAAAAAATAGTTAAGTCATAAATATTTACGCTTGCGCTGTGCTTAGGTTGTGATGGGTTGACGTCCTGCCACTTAACATTGGAAGACGCCTCCCAATGTTTTGCCGCTGTTTCTGTTTACTTTTTATTTTTTGTACAGCTCTTTAGTGAAGAAGCTAAGAAAATGTTTACTAATACTGTTTTAAATCAAATTCTGAACAATGTGGTATAATTTTATCGCATTTAAAACACTGTACTCCAGAAGGAATGTGAAGCATGATGAAAATTACATTAAATTTAAGTTTTAAAATTACTTTATAAACACCACCTCAAACCACAAAATATTATTTTCATCTTGAATTTGAATGTTCTCTGAGTTACGCGTTTCAAAACCAGACGATTTTTTTTAAAATTACGGTAACAATGACACCTTTCGAAACGCTGTAGCTCTTTTTCATCTCAGCTGACTTTATAAAAGTCATTAACTTAACGTCTATTTTACAACACAGAGAATTAAATCCCCACTAAAAATGTAAGGTTATCTACTGTCCCAATTGAAAAGCAAGAGGTACGCGTTCAACCACTGAGAGCGATCCCTCGCACATTGCCTTTAGGTCGGCGAGGTAGAAAACGCGCGCGCCCCTGGTGTGACGCAAGGACGTGGTTGCTTAGCTGCGCAGACACACCGCTTACGCCACATCGCGCTTACGATGTCATGTCGAAGCCACTGATGAATTACTGAGGGTGTCTTTTGTCTTGCGTTTGTGTTACGAGTTCCACATATGCTGAGAAAAACTTTGTGTATTTCTAAAATTGGTTAGATAACGTTCTGAAATATTTTGAATATTTAAGCTATATGCCAACAGTCTTCTACCATCTTGTACCTTTAAGGAAAATTACTTATTAGGTTGATGCGTTAACAATGACCTCTCTAGCTTTCATAACTGAAATCTGTTGAGAAATGTTTTAAAATTTTTCATTGGCTGTATGCGCCTGCCGCATACCCTTTTCCCGTGCTGTGATCCCCACCCTCTCTTCATTACACGGTTTTTGTGTTAATTTATTCGGTACCACAATCGAAACAAACTGCATATGTATCTAGAAGACTGTGAAAGGAACGAAGGGTCGAGAGTAACAGGGAAGTGCTAACAGACAGTCAGGCAAGGAAATTCACAAATTTCAAATACATTGTTGAAAGGCCATCAATGACAGTTTACATAATATGTAAACAATGCAGCAAGCAGTGTGAGCAATATTCGTCCACCAAATTTCCACGGATGACAACCCTCAGGACTTCCTTTGTGGTGCAAATATCTTCTGGCAGAAAGCAGTGACGAGCCATATACTCAAAAGCATGGTTTGCCAGTAGCTGTTTTAAATGTCATAAAGTCCTCTTCCAAATACCTAGCCAGTCATTAACCGCTGGGAAAAACGTCTACATGGGCTAAAACAAGATATAAATGAGATGTATAATCACCTTGCATGGATACGTTGTCAATAACAGTATTTTTATCCTCAACTGTTGTAAGACAGCTGCATGTGTAGCTAGCCTGGCGTTTAATAGTAGAAAATCAGGTAGTATTAAGTGCCTACAGAGATTAGACTTCCATATAAGTGCGTTCACATTGAACATATTCGTAGGCACTGATCAAGGACGACATGAAAAAGGCTAGGCAGGAGAAGATAGTATGCACAGTTTGGCAAGGAAAAGGAGGCAGGAGAGGACAATACTCCACCAAGACAATGACGGTTATGGATATGGACCGCATTAGTGACTGGAAATACAGCAATATTTTTTAAAACTGAAATAAATACTTTTAATAAGGTTTGCCATAAATTGCATTTTTTGAGATGTAATTTACCTTTTCTCAGGAACTGTAGAAGCTAACATAATACAATTTGACACAGTACTTAAAAATCACTTACTGAACAATGCTGTGCCGCATTTTTCCTTTACCCTGAGGCTCAAAAAAGCTTTCCTTTAATATTTGACGAAAATACAACAATCTCCGTTAACATAAAACTGGAAAACTAATTTGAAAATGACTATGAGCTTTAACGAACATCAGGAGCACCTGTTTTATCAGCCTTTACCAGACGTTAAGCTGTAAAGTTTCAGCTTTAATCATTAATTTGTAAGAAAGGTACATTATACGTACGCTGGTAATTAAAAGTTCAACTTCTTACGAAATTAATGTCCACGAAAATACACCGAAGGGCCAAAGAAACTGGTACGCCTGGCTAATTTCGTCTAGGGCCCCCGCGAGCACGCAGAAGTGCCGCAACACCACTTGGCGGGGACTCGACTAATGTCTGAAGTGCTGGAGGGAAGTGACACCCTGAATCCTGCAGGGCTGTCCTTAAATCCGCTAAAGTCCGAGGGAGTGGAGATCCATTCTGATCAGCACGTTGCAAGGCATCAAAGATACGATCAGTAATGTTCATGTCTAGGGAGTTTGATGGCCAGCGGAAGTGGTTAAACTCAGACGAATGTTCCTGGATTCACTCTGTAGCAATACTGGACCCGTGTGGTGTCCCATTGTTCTCATAGAATTGCCCAAGTCAGTCGGAATGCACAATGGATATGAATCTATGCAGATGATCGGACAGGACGACAAGTGTCTCCTCTCAAGGTCGCATCTAGGCGTATCAGGAGTCCCACGTCACTCCAACTGCACATGCCCCATACCGTTACAGAGCCTCCACCAACTTGAACGGTCCCCTGCTGATATGCAGCGTCCATAGATTCATGAGGTTGTCTCCATACCCGTACATGTCCATCCGCTAGATGCAACCCAAAGGAGACTCGTCGGACCAGGCAAACGTTTCCAGTCATGAACAGTCAAATGTCGGTGTTGACGAGCCCAGTTGAGGCGTAAAAATTTGTGTCATGCTGTGACAGAGGGTACACGAGTGGCCCTTCTGCTCCGAAAGCAAATATCGATGATGTTTCGTTGAATGGTTCACACGCTGAAACTTGTTAATGGCCCAGTACTGAAATCTGCAGCAGTTTGAGAAATGGTTGCACTTCTGTCACGATGAACGATTCTCTTTTGTCGTCGTTGGTCACGTTCCTGTAGGATCTTTGTCCAGCCGCAACAATGTCGGAGATTTGATGTTTTACAGGATTCCTGATATTCACGATACACTCGTGAAATGATCGTACGGGAAAATCTCCACCTCATCGCTACCTCGGAGATATTGTGTACCATCGCTCGTGCGCCGACTGTAACACCAAGTTCAAACTCACTTAACTGCCGACATCCTACCAAGCAGCAGTAACCGATCTAACAACTGCGCCAGACACTTGTTGACTTGTATAAGCGTTTCCGACTGCTGTGTGGTATTCTGCCTGTTTACATATCTCTGTATTTGAATACGCATGAGTAAACCAGTTTGTTTTGCGCTTCAGTGTAGTTCATTACGTTCTACATATTAGTCTCAAATGGTTCAAATGGCTCTGAGCACTATGGGACCTAACAGCGGAGGTCATCAGTCCCCTAGAACTTAGAACTACTTAAACCTAAGTAACCTAAGGATATCACACACATCCATGCCCAAGGCAGGATTCGAACCTGCGACCGTAGCGGTCTCGCGGTTCCGTACTGAAGCGCCTAGAACCGCACGGCCACCGCGGCCGGCACCATGGAAAATGTGATACCTGCAAATGAATTGTGTTTCCTTAATATCTCAATTTTTCCGGTCTCGAGAATGGAAGTTTGTCTTAGCTTTCATTAGCTTCTATTTCAAAATGCTTTTAGATGGCAACAAGGTTTTGAAATCTCTTTTTAATCTGATTTCGCTTGCTGATTATTTGTATGCAGTGGAGTAATACTGTAAGACGTACTTACTCCATCCGAACAGGCCTCGTAACACCTAACGGTACCGAGTAACCCCAGTGTCGTCCTCAGCCGATAGGTGTCACTGGATGCGGATGTGGGAGGGCATGTGTCCAGGACACCCCTCTCCCGACTGTTGTCAGCTTTCGTGAAAGAGCCGGTACCTGTCAATCCTTTATCTTTTCAGTTGACCTCACAAGTGCTGAGTTATCTCACTTGTCAGCATCTCTCCATAGCCTGGATGGTCAACCATCCAGGTGCTAGCCAAGCCCGACTACGATGATCTGACATGAACAGGTATTATTACTGTGGCAAGGCCGTTGGTAGTAATGTAATTAAATACAACACTGTCAAATTTTCCTGACTGAAACATTTTTAAATTTGAATAAGATATTTGTTCCTAGTTGCTGTGGCCTTCTCCAGCACACACGGCGCCTAGAGTATCAGCAACCAAACTGACAGCCTGCAGCCGCGGGTTGCCCGCGTTGCATGCACACCAAAGCACTACACGTCCGACAGGCAATATTGATGAACGGCCACAACAACAACAACAACAACGACAACACTGCAAAGACACCAGCGGCCACCAGGGGTCACTACCGGCCCACATAAACGTAAGGGAGAGGTCGCTGCAGATCCCGGAACTATTTTGACACGTCGAACAACGTGATGGAAAATAGTTCCGAGGTACTCATCCGCCGAAGCGCTATTATGGCCGGCGCTCGGCCTCACATCGGCAGTTCATCAACAGCCAGCAGATGTGGATAGCTGCCGCCCCAGTAGCCCTGCTTGGATCTACTCACAGATATCTGGATTAGGCTTGGTATATCGGAGAAGTCTCTGGCAGAGACTAGTAGGAATTTATTTCAGTTGTTTTCTATATTATTCTTGTATATAGTTGTGATTCTAAGACGGATCATTGTTTTGTGTTGGTGTTATACTTGGAGAATTTGTTTTGTTTAATTTAACAGCCCAATAAATTGTTTTCGGCCTCCGATCGTTAGTTTTACGGAGAAATAGCACTAGTTACATGACATTGTAATACCTTAGAAAAGTTTCTCACATTTGGAAAAACCTAACTTCTAATGTAATTTTTATAATTTCTGAAAGGACTCGTCGCGCCAAAAGTGACTCCTCTCATTTCAAAATGGAATAAGAAAATACTTCAAACCTATATTACAGGGTCAGCTACAGGTTAAAGTATGAAGTCCGTCTCGAGGTCCAACACTGTACCACACTGAACACCTTAACAAACTAAGCCTGAAGCATGTTCTTAAAAGTTTCAGAAAATTTTATTTCATTGTATTCGCTCCCAGGGGAGCTACTTCCACTATGATGATGCGGAATAAGATCAAAGTAAGATGTAGTAACTTAAATTATAATACTTCGATAACATTCGGAATCCACTTCGTATTACTGAAGTTACTTGTTATGCCGGATGAAGTTACTTGAACTCTCGCGCTGAGAAGAAGTGCTGGGTTATGCGGCGGTAGCAGTCCGCCGGCTCCCTGTCGTATTCAGCGAAACGAGGCATATTGAGAACAGCGGCGCCGACGTCCGGCCCACGAGAAGAGAAGAAGACACTGGATGAAGCCGCGCGGTCCCAATGCATACTGATGTGACCGCGGCCGCGAGCCACCGGACCGATGCTTTCTGCCCGACATCGCGTCTCGCCACAGCATAAAATGTGGGGGCGGTCTTCTTGAATAGTAATGAGGCACACCTACAGTATGAGGGACACGGCACCGTCGTCCGCCCGGATACAGCGCTTCCTCCGAAAATACCTCATCTCCCTTTTCAGGGGGATTCATATTTCAGTCGACGCCATCTTACAAGATAGCGCCAATGCTATAAAACGCACTTCCACTATCTTATACTTGTTGGTACAAAATATTCTGGATTTCCATTGCATTTCTGGCAAATCCGTTTCAAAAATAGTAGCTTATAAAATACCTTCTCACTGAATTAAAGAACTAGAAAACCTAGAACGCTGTAGAACAGGAAATCGATTAGCACGCAGGACAAACAAGGAGAATTCTTATCTGTTTCGGAAACCATGGTTAAACACTCTGAAAAAAAGGGAAGCAACGCACCACGAAGAAATTACACGAAAGGGATATCATGACAAAATCTGTCAAATTGCCGCGTTAAAATCGTCAAAATCGCGAGCTTGTTGGAGGGCCCTGCCAATAATTCACCAAACTTTCTCAACTGGGATGATCTGCTAAGCACGAAGACAAGCAGCAGAAACTCTTACCGTGTGCGGGCTGGCGATATCTTGCTGAAGTGAAAGCCCAGGATAGGTCCCCATGAACGGCAAGCAGAGAAGGCGTAGAACATCGACGCTATACCGTTATGGTATAAGGACACCGTTGATGACAACCAAAGCGGTTGTGTTCTTGTTGTTGTGGTCTTCAGTCCTGAGACTGGTTTGATGCTGCTCTCCATGCTACTCTATCCTGTGCAACTTTCTTCATCCCCCGATACCTACTGCAGCCTACATCCTTCTGAATCTGCTTAGTGGATTCATCTCTTGGTCTCCCTCTACGATTTTTACCCTCCATGCTGCCCTCCAATGCTAAATTGGTGATCCCTTGATGCCTCAGAACATGTCCTACCAACCGATCCCTTCTTCTAGTCAAGTTGTGCCACAAACTCCTCTTCTCCCCAGTCCTGTTCAATACCTCCTCATTAGTTATATGATCTACCCATCTAATCTTCAGCATTCTATTGTAGCACCACATTTCGAAAGCTTCTATTCTCTTCTCGTCCAAATTACTTATCGTCCATGTTTCACTTTCAAACATGCCTACACTCCATACTAATACTTGTAGAAAGGACTTAATGACACTAAAATCTATACTCGATGTTAACAAACTTCTCTTCTTCAGAAACGCTTTCCTTGCCATTGCCAGTCTACATTTATATCCTCTCTACCCCGACCATCATCAGTTATTTAGCTTCCCCAATAGCAAAATTCGTTTACTACTTAAAGTGTCTCATTTCTTATCTAATATCCTCACCATCGCCCGATTTACTTCGACTACATTCCATTATCGTCGTTTTGCTTTTTTTGATGTTCATTTTATATCCTTCTTTCAAGATACTGTCCATTCCGTTCAACTGCTCTTCCAAGTCGTTTGCTGTCTCTGACAGAATTACAATGTCATCGGCGAACCTCAGAGTTTTTATTTCTTCTCCATGGATTTTAATACTTACTCCGAATTTTTCCTTTGTTTCCTTTACTGCTTGCTCAATATACAGATTGAGTAACACCGGGGAGAAGCTACAACCCTGTCTGACTCCCTTCCCAACCACTGCTTCCCTTTCATGTCCCTCGACTCTTATGACTGCCATCAGGTTTCTGTACAAATCGTACAAATTGTAAATAGCCTTTCGCTCCCTGTATTTTATCCCTGCCACCTTGTGTTATTAAATGAAATGGCACTCAAGGAAATCGTTTCTAGTTGTGGGGTCGTATGGCGAGCGACAGTGAGGCTGGTGTACCACTGCTGTCTGGGGCATCTCCAGACACGTCTTCGGCCTGGAATCTCATTGAAGTGGAATTGTCTTCAGTAATGAGTCCCGCGAGGAACTGAGACCCGATGACCAGCTAAGAAGTGTCCGGTTAGCGGTGACATACCAACCCCACTGTCACCGCCATAAGGTCCCATAACCAGAATGGTCTGCGGTACGATTTCGGTTCATAGCAGAGCCCCTTTGCTTGTCGTCCGCGGTAACGTTGGATCACAGCGGTACGTCGATGATATTCTACGCCCCGTTTTCTAGCAGGACCCCCCCCCCCCTGCCCCTCACCAATTGAGAACGTTTGGAACAACGTGGCGGGGCCCTTCAACCAGCTCGAGCTTTTGACCATCTAACCCATGAATTGGACAACATATGGCACGACATCCCTCAAGAGGACATCCAACAAGTGTATGAACGTGGGTTAAGCAGAATAAGTTCTTGCATAATCGACTGAGTTGGTCAGTGCGTTCTTGACTTGATCAGTTTGTAAAGCTCTTTCTCTTAATGAAACATAATTTTTTTCTGAAATTATGCTCATTGGCTTCTCTGCCTATATACGCGACAGCTACCGATTTCCGCCCCATTTGGATAATTCCTTCACAGTGCGTTTTTCCCCCTTACTCTGCGATTTGATTGTTCCGGTGTAGTGTGTTCTATCTCTTTCGATTGTTTTGCGGTGCGCTGGTTGGTGCACCCTCTGGGATTCCGTGTGGAAAGCCGAAAGGGAGTCGCGGGCAGAGAGAGAAAGAGAGAGAGAGAGAGAGAGAGAGAGAGAGAGAGAGACGAGCGGGCCTGGGCTGACCGACGCAGGAAGACCGCGGAAGTCGCGTCGGCAAGTGGTGTGAGTGTGGCAATTGCACTGGGGCCGGCCGAGCAGCCGAACTGGAGGTGGTGCAGTGACTCGCTGTCGTTCGTTCTGTTTACGGGTTCAACCTTCCTCACGCTGTGGCTACGGGCTGGTGTTGTTCTGGCCATAGCGGCATTTGGATTAATATTGTTAAAAATGAGCTGTCAGTTTGGTGCATCTTCATCTGGTGCAGTTACAGCGAGACTTCTTTCAGTCGTATTCCGGCTTGCGCTGCTGAGCAGTGAGTCTTCCCACGTCGCGTGTCGAAATACTGACTTGTGCCCTGGTTGATTTACGTATGAATTGGAGTGCCTATGTGGGCGTGTTTGCTTAAATTGTTGATGAAGTGTTTCACAATACACTTACTTGAGTGTTTTTAAATTGCATTTCAGTTCGTTACTGAACTTATGTCAGTTAAGGGACTCCCAAATTTTCACGCTAGTCAAGTATAGTTTAAGTCTACTGTGACACCACTATTTACTTGTTGGCCTACGACTGTTGATGGATTTCTGTGGTAAAATTCAAATGGAGGCACTGTCTTGTTAACTTGTCTGAACTGAATGGGCTTACCTTGTAAAACAGTTCATTACTGATTCTGAGTAGTTTAATCAGTGGTACGGCACTCGTTACTCTGGACCAGACTGTATTTGGCATTAATTGCATTGGCTTGGTAAATCGGTGTGCTACGTAAGATTATAACGCAAGCGGCATTGTGGGTAATATTTACCATTTAACTATATGAGTTGGTTCTGTGAATCATTGTGGCACACAACGTCAGGTAAGACAGTGCTGTAATGGGCAGATATTGCTATACGTCTGTGATATTATTTCCTGTAAGCTACTGTACCCATTAGGTTACGTAAGGCTTAAATACAGTGACCAGTTTGGTAATTTTCTGCGTTTCGTAATAACATTTCACAAGCATTACAATTTTGGGAAATGTTCAAATCTCATATTTGCAGATTGTTTGATGTTAGATACCTTGTTGACGATTCCTGTTAAATCAGCTGATGTACATTTAAATTGAACAAGTTATATGTCAATATGTTGTTACCAGTACCTTGCATGACTTTTCTTGCGCAATAAATTAAAATTTATAATCTATCCTCAATTTTTTGCTCAGCCTTCTACTCCAGCAGCCCCTGTATCCTGCTCCCAATCATATTAAGATCCATGCTCGATGTCACTCATATCAGTGGAATTCGAAATATGTGTTGGCTTTGCATTTTTCAGGGCACAAACTTCTCTGACACGTGTAAGTTGGGATGTGTGTACTTAATACGAGACATTCTAGTAGCATAAAGTATCAGTTTGTTTCGTATCATAGACAATACGCGAAACTGAACGTGAAAGACATACGTCCAAACCCAAAAAGTCACTTGATGGACGCACGCACTCTACACCATAGATCTAGATTTGCAAGGGACTTCGGGAGTATTGTTGAATTTCTCTCATTACTAGCGTTTTCATGTAAGATTTCTTTATTACTAGATTCCGTCCGCAGGGGCTTGAAGACCCAACGGTAGCGACCGACCGCCGTGTCATCGTCAGCCCACATGCGTCACTGGGTGCAGATAGGTCAGCACATGGCTCTCCCGGCCGTTGTCACTTTTCATGACTGGAGCCACTTTTTCCCCATCAAGTGGCTCCCCAGTTAGTCTCCGACGGGCTGAGAGCATTCAGCTTGCCAACACCGCTCAGTAGACCGGACGATCACACATCAAAGTGTTAGACAAGCTTGACAGCACTTAACTTCGGTCATCTTACGGGAACCGGTGTTACCACTGCGCCAAGGCCGTTGGGAAGATTTCTTTATTACAATCGTGAAAAGAAGTGCAACTTGAGATATGAAGTAGTTTAACTTTCTGTTTCGGGATTTTTGTTGTGGTTAGTTCGTTGAATTGGGGGGAGGGGACCACACATAGGTCCCATCGGGGTAGGGCAGGATGGGGAAGGAAGTCCGCCGTTCCCTTTAAATGGAATCATCACGGAATTTACTTGAAGCTATTTAGGGAAATGAAGGAAAACCTAAATCAGGGTGGCTGGACCCCTGTTTGGAACGTCGTCCCCCCTTACGCAAGTGCAGCCCGTTAACCTCTGCGCCACGTCGCTCTGTGATTTTTAGTGTGTCCAAGTATTACAAAGTGATGGAAAAGGATAATTAAGTATCTAGAATGCAAATATAGTTGCCGAAATATGTGAAATATGAAAGGGAAAGTAGTTGGGTTCTCATGTCTTTGGTTCAGCTTCGTAACTTTTCTTTACTTAATAACAAACCTGAGAACCATTTCCCACCAATAAACTACAAAGGAATGTTAGGACGCTTACTCTGAGAAGGGAGAAGCGTAAGCCAGCCAATAGACAAAGCTATGCAGGTAACGTACTACAAAGTTCTTTCAAATATCTTTCATGGGTTGAATGTTAGAATATATGTTGGTCCTCAGATCTAACTCTTGGCCGACAAGGATTCCTAGATGGCTGAACGTTAGGTAAATGAGATGATGGAGATGGCTTAATGCCAAATGGTTTATAATGACACCCAACCTAATCTCAGTATAGGAAGTGACAGTTTGGCAGTGTCACTCAGCAGCCTCGTGCATGTTGTCGCCCCGCAGCGCTGACAAAGCGCATCGTCGGCTGAACTGTTACCTGTGACACAATTGCTTCCATCAGCGGTGGTGACCCCAGCTCCAGGCAGCCTTGCCAGCATGCTTTGTTCCACAGGCGGCATGGCCTGCTCTGTCCTGAAGGTGGCAGGCCGGTGACGTCATGGCTGGCGAGCTGCTTCCCACGACCAGTGCTGGTGGCCATATGTGGCGGCGGCTCCAGGTCCTGAGGTCCCAGTGTCGACTGTCGTGATATCGAGTCAAACTGAGGTCTGCGATCAGCGTTCCAGACCCTGGCCAAGTAACACAGCACTGCGGTCATGCGGCTACAATAACAAAAGAATTGACATTGTATAATGGCTAAGTATTTATACGATTCCGAGCTGTTCCTTTTTGGGTCTTGGTCTGCCTTGCAGCACACATACTAAACATTTTGGTTGCTGCTAATGTGGAAAGGCTTGTGGCACCTAGCACTTGGTTAATGCTGATCCTGACAGGGTGGGTCGCCTCTCAACCTTAAGAAGGCTATGTTATATTTTGTAAAGCCTAATAACTGCTTGCCTGCAGCTGGCACTGCTGCATTTCGCTTTCAAATTTGTGCATATGGGAGCAAGTATAATCGCTGAGCTGCTATTAATGTGTGACTCATTAGCAGAGTGTGGTGTCACCGCCAGACACCACACTTGCTAGGTGGTAGCCTTTAAATCGGCCGCGGTCCATTAGTATACGTCGGACCCGCGTGTCGCCACTGTCAATGATTGCAGACCGAGCGCCACCACACGGCAGGTCTAGAGAGACGTCCTAGCACTCGCCCCAGTTGTACAGCCGACTTTGCTAGGAAGGGTTCACTGACAATTGCGCTCTCCTTTGCCGAAACGATAGTTAGCATAGCCTTCAGCTATGTCATTTGCTACGACCTAGCAAGGCGCCATAGCATTTGGTATTTATCTTCAAGCATGTACAGTCAAGAGAGATGTTCACCAATTGTGGATTAAAGTTAAGTATTCTACCAGTTACCTCATTTTTTTACTAGACTCAACTCCTATAACTGTTCCAGACCTCACGCCAGTTTGCATGAGCTTAACGCGTGCCTTTCGGCATCCTCGCATAGTGTCTTGGCTGTCTTGCCAAGTCACAACACAGAGTTTACTCTATAACCATAGTTTTCTCACATATGGTGTTCCTTATCTCGATTTTTCTCGACATCTGTAGTATATGTACCATCTGTACTATATGTACAGGCGCTGTGGGCAGAGGGCTGGTTTTGGTCTTGCGGATGCTCTGCCTCTTCCTGTCGCGTGGGCAGTGGGGCTGCCGACGGAGACGTGCGTGCGGTCGGCGAGTGTGTACTGCGTCTAGTGAGGGTGCGATTGTGTCGTCTGTGCTGCTAAACGATGTGAACATGTGAAAGTGGCTTTGGAATGTATCAGCCTGCAACCGGATACGCTGCAGAAATCAAAGAGTCGAAATTATTCAGGTTCTGAAAATTCCTGTTGTATACACGTAGAATTTCGTGCTGTTTGCAGTTAACGGCTCTCCCAGTGTTTGGACGCCCATGTTAGCTGTTTCGTATTGACCACTTGTGCACAACAATATTGAACAGTGGTTATCTGTGTGAATAGGGTTTTCCTGTTTTGGACGCATTTGACATACGGGCAAGGAGTGTATATCTAAGTGCGTGTCTGTGCACTGCGAAATAAACACAGGTTCGATTTTCTGGCCGTCTGCTGGTATTTTGGTAATGTGGTAAACAAGAAGGGCTTAATTACGAAAAATTTATGTTGTGCTAGACTCCTGTCGTATTTTAATTACTGAGTGTGTGTTTGTGGAATATACAGGGTGGTCCATGGATAGTGACCGGGCCAAATATCTCACGAAATAAGCATCAAACGAAAAACTACAAAGAACGAAACTCGTCTAGCTTCAAGGGGGAAACCAGATGGCGCTATGGTTGGCCCGCTAGATGCAGCTGCATTTTTTAAATAGAAACCCCCATTTTTATTACATATTCGTGTAGCACGTAAAGAAATGTGAATGTTTTAGTTCGATCACTTCTTTTGCTTTGTGATAAATGGCGCTGTAATAGTCACAAACGTATAAGTACGTGGTATTACGTAACATTCCACCAGTGCGGACGGTATTTGCTTCTTGATACATTACCTGTGTTAAAATGGACCGTTTACCAATTGCGGAAAAGGTCGATATCGTGGCGATGTATGGTTATTGTGATCAAAATGCCCAATGGGAGTGTGCTATGTATTCTGCTCTGTATCCTGGATGACGACATCAAAGTATCCGGACCGTTCGCCGGATACTTACGTTATTTAAGGAAACAGGAAGTGTTCAGGCACATGTGAAACGCCAGCCACGACCTGCAACAAATGATAATGCCCAAGTAGGTGTTTTAGCTACTGTCGCAGCTAATCCGCACATCAGTAGCAGACAAATTGCGCGAGAATCGGGAATCTCAAAAATGTTGGTGTTGAGATTGCACCCGTACCATATTTCTATGCTGCAGGAATTCCATGACGCCATGTGTCGCAGTTGTTATCTGTGTCAAAGGTGGAGATACTAGCCATTAGGTACGTGGCCATAATGACGCCATGTGTCGCAGTTGTTATCTGTGTCAAAGGTGGAGATACTAGCCATTAGGTACGTGGCCATAATGTTCTCGCTGATCAGTGTATAAGACCTTAACAATTAATGTGATACCTAAAATTTTACTGATATACAACAGACAGCACTATCAGTAGATGGATGAACATCAATCTGATGTCTCACAATATTTTGCGGGCATTCTTTACAGTTTTTTATTTATTTATCTATTTTTTTGAGTCATCAAGTTTCTGCGTGGTTTTATATACACAACCACGGATAGCTCTCCTCTGCCAAAATCTTATTCTCAGAGTAGCACTTGCAACCTGAGTCCTCAGTTATAGGCTGCTTTATGTATTCCAATCTCTGTCTTCCCCTACAGTTTTTGCCCTCTATAGTTCCCTCAAGTACCAAGGTATCTACTCCCTGATGTCTTAACAGATGTTCTGTCCTCCTGATATTTCTTCTTCTCAGTGTTTTCAATACATTCCTTTCATTGCGGTGGAGAAACTCCTCATCTCCTACCTTTTCAGTCATCCTAATTTTCTACAGTCTGCTGTCGCATCACATCTCAGATGCTTCGAATCTTTTCTTTTCCAGTTTTCCCAAAGTCTGTGTCTTATTGCCATACACTCCTTGTGCTACAAATGTACTTTCTCAAAAGTTTCGTCCTTAATATAATACTAGAGTCTTTTCTTGGTATTTTTCTGCTAGTGCTAGTCTGGTTTTATGTCCACCTTGCTCCATCCATCATACGTTATTTTTCTGTCCAAGTGGCAGAATTCCTTATCTATCTACTTTGTGATCACCAATTATAAACATAAGCTTCTCGCTGCTCTAATTTCCACAAAATGTCATTTCTCTCGCCATTCTTTGACTTTTCTCAATCCATGTTAGTAGTGGGGAAAATTTGGTTCCGACAAATTTGGTTAGTGCAGGTTGCATACATTCAGGTGTAAGCACACATTCAGAGGCACATCATTCCCCTTCCTCCTTCAGCCTATTGTTACACTAATTGATTTATCACCCCATTGGTATAATCTGTCATTCTGAAAAACCTCTCACCCCTCCCAATCCATTTATTTTCCCTCACCCAAATGGGTGAAGTGATACTGAGACATTTCTTGTCACCCCTCAACAGCTCAGTTCTCAACAGATTTTACCCTCTGGGAAAGCCCACAGCCTTCATCCCTCCCAATCCCTCCTCCCTTCTCCCTTCCCTCCCCTCCATCCACTCTCAACTATCTGGAAATTGGCAGGAAGCAATCTTTGCTGAGCCGTTAATGTGGAAGAATCTAACGACACTAAATTCAAATTGACGCCAATTACATTGCAGGGGATATATTGTTTATTTATAAAATTCACTCTGGATGTGCTTTACTTAACCAGTTTGAGGGAGACAAGGCTCCTCAAGTCTCACCCCCAACTTGTAAAGTGACAGGAAAAGAGACTTAGTCTGTCCTGAGCTGATGGAGAGCAAGGGTGTAAGGTATTGTCTCAGTAATTGTGTTTATTACCATTTAGAATTCAAATGAACAAAACTGCTTAAAATTAGTGAGATGAGAGAAAAACTCTGTCCTGAAAGAAGATCAACGACTCATAGAAAAACGATGAAAAATCGGTAACTGAAACAAAACCATTATGTCGCTACACATCGAAAATTTCGTTGTAGCTCATCACCTACACCAAAAATTTCGAACTACATATAAAAATGCATCCAAAATATTTTGACAAAAAAAAGCGAATGTTATAACACACTGCTTGCTACAGACATAAGAGCTTCGTCTGTATAGGTATAAAACACACACACACACACACGTAGAAAAACATCGATGAAAGCCTCGCACAAGGAACAGGATATGACAAAAATTATATCGAGGAAAACTGTCCTAATTACGCGCTGCTAAAAAGGTGATGGAGAAACAAAACCATAAATTGCTCTCCACCTACAAAAAAACATGTCATGAGACAAAAAAACGCACACCACACGGATATTGTTGTATCACGAGAAAACAGTATTGTATAACGTTGATCAGATCCCTCTAACGCAATACATGATCCAGCCGTTACCCACGAATGTAAATCACATACCTATACTACCAATCTCCCCACACTTTTGCCAATATGTCATGTTTCTTTCAACTGACGGTGAGTGGTGACTGGAATGCTTCCTGTGGCAACTACTTGAACTACCGCGGGACCTGCTCAAGACTTTGTCTCACTACCTGGTCGCAGTCTGCATGGCCTGAGTTGTCCCAACATGGGGATGTGTGTGTGTGTGTGTGTGTGTGTGTGTGTGTGTGGGTGGGTGGGTGGGTGGGTGTGGGTCTGTTTGTGTGTGTGTGAGTGTGTCTGTTTCTATGTCTGTGTCCTTCGCCGCCACTGCTGCAGATGACTGCCTGTTACAAACTATCCATCAAATGCCTCGCATCTCTTAACGACCTGAATGGAAACTACCTGTTCTGCTAGTTGGAAAAAAGTGTGTCTTGCAGAACGGCTGTGAATGCCTTAAAATACACGATGAATCAACGACGTTTTCGAATATGTTTCCGAACATACTAGGAAAACTGAGACCTGCAGCTTTGTCTGAAACAGAACAAAATATATCACTCTCAGGGACGATAGCAAACTATTTCTAAGAAGAACAATGGAACTAGGACCATCTCAGGAGGTAAGTAGGTAGTTAGTGGATACAGTGCAATTTACCTCATTGACAGAGACGATAGCAATCTTCAGGCTCCTTCTAAGAAAAGGTATGATCACAAAGGTGTCTAGATGACAAACTATTAATCGGCAGGTCTCTGAATACCAGCAAAACTAGCACCATCGCTTTCTCCAAAAAACAACAGAATAATTCACTACCATAGGCGATACAGACTCCTTCCAGGAATAGAATGTTTACCCCTGCACAAAATATACCACAGTTCTCGTTTCATGACTTTGATGTCGTGTAGCTCCAGTTCTCTTCTTCATACATACAGCAATTTAACTGTATCTACATGAATAATTTCCTTATTGGGAAGGGTTTAAGTCTATTTGATACATTGGTTCCTTTCTTTAATACTTACGGGAGGAACACTGCTTGTGAGGACCAGTTATAATACTGTTATATCTGTATTAGATGGTATGGTGGAGAATGGTGTCCTAGCTTGCAGGAAATACTCTAATGTAGCGCTTCTGTTAATACTTCCAACGTCTTTGTTCGAGTCGCTGTTACGAACCCCCGTGCAGTTTAAAGGTGGATAATTTAAAAAGACTGCAGACACAGCATTATTTATAAGCTTTTCTCGGTATTGAGTGTCTGGGAGGGTGGCATTGTATCAAAACGCTCCCAAATCACGTCAAGATACATTAAATATGATTTAAATGGCTCTGAGCACTATGGGACTTAACATCTGAGGTCGTCAGTCCCATAGGACTTAGAACTACTTAAACCTAACTAACCTAAGGACAGCACACACATCCATGGCCGAGGTGGGATTCGAACCTGGGACCGTAACGGTTGCGCAGTTCTAGATTGAAGCACATAGAACCGCTCGGCCACACCGGCCGCCCAAGATACATTCAAACTGCAATAAACTTTTTCTGAAACTGCAGCATTCACCACCACGACTCTTAGCTCCTCCATCGCTAGTAGAACCTCCCATACTGACTTTGCTTTTCTCCAGTACACGTGAAAAAACTTCAGAGAGGTCTTTGATGCATCTACAGAAACGACTTCAACCACAGACTCACACCAGCAGCACAATAGATAAAAGCCATAGCAGTTAGTCTGTGAACTAATGCATCTGCTCTACACTCTAAGTATGAGTACAGCTATGAAGCAAGAACATGTCCTAACAGAATTTTACTGATTTTATAACTTTTTCCATACTTTCCATATTTATCTATATGTATATACACTTGCATATATTGCTATTTATGTTTATAGCATCCAACTCTGATATATAGATTCCCAACTCAGTCATGGTATCTAAAAACTACTGCAAAAACACACATGCACATAATTGGATTACTATGGTGAGGCAGGATTTTGACATTATTCTGTTGTAAACATACACATACCAGAGCACAGCTACCCTATTTTGTGTGTTGGATCCCCAAGCAGGGACCTCCCACACCAAGTCGTCAAGAGCAGTGGTTTGAAACTCAAGTAATAAGGTAAAATGCTCTCAAATTATGGAAAACCTGGTGAAATTGCGAAAACTGATGGAAAATACGTTAAAAAGAAAGAAATGCATCAAAAATAAAAGTTCCTACATGTTCGCCTGGGTGTGTGAACGTGTCCATTCCTCCACTCCAGTGCGACTGACAACTGATAGTGCATACTGTCCGTGCTCTATGGGTTTACGTTCTGAAGAATACACCCTGTTCCACATGCTGTTATGCATTGTATCTAATAGAAATTAAAGCCACAGTGTCCAAAGTTTTGGAGATCAGGAAGGCAAACACCTAGGACACTGAAACACTGATCGTGCACCTGGTTACATTATGAGGAATTAATGCTTTTGTTTTCGTCTCTTCGGAAAAGTTACATCTCCTATCCGATCACTGTGGAACATGAGGTTAAATGTAAAGGTTATCACCTTCAGACAACTCTTGGAAATGCTCCACAGTGCTGCAAGCTGATCCAGTTTCCACATGTTGTGAAGTCCTTCGCATTTTTATCAATAAGAAACACCGTCTCCATCTTTTATTTGTACCATCTCCTCTGCCATGCGAGCAGGTTACCCTACACCATGAAATGTCTGGCATGCTGTGAGAGCCAATTAATCGAAACATGTTAATGTCATTTTTGCAGTTGACAAGGATCTCACAGTCGTTATATCAAAGAGACGGTATGGCGGTGTACAAAGCTACAGTAATACACTGATTGGGTGTGTTACAGCAAAAAGCAATGTATCAAACTACTAACCAAATAACAACACAAGACCCACCTATTGTGCCTGATGGTCTGTGGGACATGATCTTCGTCCAGTACAGGCGACCTATGCCATATATTTTGTTATTCTCCATCTCCAACATCATCTCCTATATAGCGGTCATGTTTAAAACAAACATCATCTTTGTCTTGCGTATCTCTTACATATCCCCAATCTGTAAATATCAACATCAAAGATATATGGTAAAGAACTTTTAGTTCTTTCAGTTCTCACAGATAGAGTTTAGTTCTTCACATATAATTTGGTTATTGAAATATTAACTGGCACTAACATTCCAATGTAGTAAGACTAATAACTATAACTTGATACAAGTGGGTTCTAATATTTTCAGTGTAAAGAAACTTTAAACATTTACGCTATTACTAATAACTATTGTAAGTAGGCTGTTTAGGTTCTTATATTGGTAACGCCGCCGCCACGTAGCGCTCTGTATGTAAATCACTGGCTGTGCTGTGTGCAGTCTGTGGCTAGTTTGCATTGTTGTCTGCCATTGTAGTGTTGGGCAGCTGGATGTGAACAGCGCGTAGCGTTGCGCAGTTGGAGGTGAGCCGCCAGCAGTGGTGGATGTGGAGAGAGAAATGACGGAGTTTTGATATTTGTAAGAATGGGTGATATGAACTCCTATATATATTATGACTTTTGATGATATTAAGGTAAATACATTGTTTGTTCTCGATTAATATCTTTCATTTGCTAACTATCCCTATCAGTAGTTAGTGCCTTCCGTAGTTTGAATCTTTTATTTACCTGGCAGTAGTGGTGCTCGCTGTGTTGCAGTAGTTCGAGTAACCAAGATTTTTGTGAGGTAAGTGATTTGTGAAACGTATAGGTTAATGTTAGTCAGGGCCATTCTTTTGTAGGGATTTTTGAAAGTCAGATTGCGTTGCGCTAAAAATATTGTATGTCAGTTTAAGCACAGTCATGTATAAATTGTTCAAAGGGGACGATTCACTATGACTAGAAAAAACTTTCCACAGTCCAGCCCAACAGTGGAAGTGTTTGTGAATATATTTTTCAGAAACAGTGGTTGAGAATATTTTTCACAATTCTCTGGGACACAGTAGCACTGGTTGAGAATATTTATACAATTTTCCAGGACAAAGTAGGACAGGTTGAGAATATTTTATAGTAGGAATGTTATCTATCTTCATTAAAAACTAATGAGACTGGTGACATTTAAACATTAAACTACTGACAGGAACTATTTACATCTAGCACACACACACACACACACACACACACACACACACACACACACACACAGTGTATGAGTATTCTCAAATCTACCTAGTGCACAACACTGACAAACCCCAAACATAGTAAGTGAACACTTCTGTACAGGCACTGAAAATAGGCTTCAATCTCGAGAGCGTCTTTGCACCTATGGAATGGCGTGTTTTGGTTATGTAGGTGTGAGGAGAGAGAAAGAGAGAGAGAAGCAATAAGTAAGTATACTCTCATGCTGCTGCAAAGAAAGAACACACATTACATGTACACGTAAATAAAGATAATTACCGAAATCTCCCTGCCTCCACGATGAAACAATGTGCCTGAAACCAACAGGGACCGCCTCTACAAAGTCTGGCTTTGATGATTGGTTTTCAAGGAACTGCAGCTCCCATTCAATTTCCTCTGCCCACTCCAGCGATGCACCCACCCATTTAGCCCCCCTGTGTAGCTGTAACAACGACCATGATGATGTGCTGAAAACATCGTTTATAAACAAGGGTATACCACAAAATGTAATTTGATAAACACGTTTGTACTTACATGGCTGTTCTGATGGATTGATTAGGGGATAAAGTAACACACAACATGACCTCCTGAAAAACACCTGCAACAGCAGTAACATAACCGTTTAAAAACATATACAACACGGACGCAAATACACGAAGTATGAAAAAAATTAACAGGAATATGTACTTACATGGCGGAATTTCCGCTGTAGAGTGCTCAGACGTTTTGACCTGCTTGTCTAAAAGCTCCATCAACCGGTCTGTCTCGTCGGGATCGTCTAACGAGACAAGAAAAAAGTATAGTTGTTCCAGTGTAAATATATACCACGAAATTTCAACATTAAATTATGTAATTACGCAGCTGATGTGCTGGCAGAACCACAGCTGGAGAATGTTCTACGATCTCAGGTGCCTGATTACCCCCATCAACCAATCCTCTTTCATCCTCCAGCTCCTGAATTAAATCCAACTGAATTTGGTGAATGAATGCTGTGACAATAAAAAAGAAACTTTTTGCAGCGAAAACACACTACAAAGATATACTTCGAAATCTGAATTTAAAGTACGAAAACATACGTCAGCAAACTATCACTATATTTGTAGGAACAGTAGCGTCCTACAGATCTACAAGTGAAACAGCTGCTAGGCACACATATGGATGGTATGCAAACTATCACTAAGGTGTAGGAAAAGTAGCCTCCTACCGACATAGAAGTGTATGGCTGCTGTGAAACTTCTGCACATACACACATGGTAAGAAGATATATGACAATAAGCTATCCCTGAACAGTAGATAGAGTAACCAAGTACCGCTCTACGAGTGTACAGCTGTTGAGGAGCATGGTTCATACATACATTGTAAGAATGGATATGACAGTAAACTAATACTGATATGTGGGAAGAGTAGCTATCTACAAGTGAAACAGTTCTTGAGAAACTTGTGGAACTTGTATACATACACATTACAGTACGAATGGAAAGGACAGGAAACTATCAGTGAAGTGTAGGAACAGTACACTCCTACGAATTTGCAAGTGAAAAAGCTGCTGAGGAACTTCTATAGACACATCCATACATGGTATGAAGTGATATGACAACAAAGTATCAGGAAAGTGTAATAAGGGTGGCCTCTAGCAGATCTACAGGTGTATAACTGCCGAGGATCTTGTTCACAGACTCACATACACAGTACATGGATTTAACGAAATCTGAATCGTTAAAAGCGAAAATATGTTCTTATGTAGCATTTCGTCTTCATACAAACTGAGGGGTTACTCTCTAGCATTCCCAATGAATGAGAAATGCTTCAAGGCGATCTTAGAGAGGGGAACCTGCGCAGCTATGGACTACAGCAGAACAAAGTTGACTCTGGAGGTGGGTGAGGTTTATATACCGTCAAGCTTCTCTCCAAGTTTTGGAGGAAGCCAGTAGGACTGTTGGAACTGTTCCTGCCTCAACATGTTATGCTGACAACTCTTGTCCTGAAGACATGCAGGTGCTACCACTGTCTTTGACATGCAGAGACCTGCGAGGTTCTAGTGGGTGGCTTCCATCTTGGAATCAGGTCGTCAATTGCTAGAGAGATAAAAACTACAAGTTCCCACAGACGAAGTAACTACCTGCTTCTTCTCCTGGGCTGGTCCAGACTATTTTGTGAGGGGGGAAAACACTACCTTTCCAGAAGGAGTCAGTACCGCCTTTCGCAGCGAAATATTTTGCTCTGTTTCAGCCAAAGCTACGATCCCCGTTTTGAGGGACCTACCGACTTCTTGTTTGTGGTCTGGAAACCTTTTTCAGCGTATCTGTTCTTAGATATAGCCTGTAGATTGATACAATCTCTGACAATGAGATAAATTGCGCTGTATGTAGTAACCACCTGCTTACTCTCATGGGGTGGTCCTAGTTCCATTGTCCTTCTTAGAAACAGATCGCTATCGTCCCTCAGAGTGAAATATTTTGTTGTGTTTCGGACAAAGCTGTGGTTCCCAGTACTTCTGGTATACTTGAAAACATGTCCGAAACGGCCACTGTTGAGTCGTGTGTTGTTAAGGCACTACCAGTCTTTCCTGGGTCTTTTTATGCTTATTTACATCTAGGATAACAGGCAGAACCCAGGCTCGTCATAAGTGATAAGTGCTTTTTGTGGATATTTAGTAACAGGCAGGCAGCTCGAGGAACAGCGACTAGAAGCTCACACAGTCTTACACTCTGTCACACATTCTCACTAACTCTCTCTCTCTCTCTCTCTCTCACACACACACACACACACACGCACACACACACACACACACACACACACACACACACACACACACACCCAGACACACAAACACACAAAAACAAGAGCTGGGACAATGTGGTCATCCTGAGCGCAAGCAGGTAGTGAGACAAAGGTTTGAGCAAGTACTGCAATAAAATAGCCTCACATTAGTTCTAATAGTGGACACAGGCAATGTGCCAGTTGGTGTAAGACCATCACTTGAACAACAGGTGCTGCAGCGGCATTAGAGTGGGGAGGCTAGCAGCGGTGCCATGTGAGTTGATTTTCAGGTAGCAGTTGTTTCATGTATTGCATAACAGGGACTTTAGCCATTTTATTTGATTTCTGTATTTACACAGTACGATAATTTACAGGTGGCGAGAATTTATATTTCCACAGCAGTCTGTAGGTATATATATATCAGTTTATGGTTCTACTTCACTATCTCTCGTGTAGCACTGTGTAATTAGTAAAAGTATCATCGGTGTTTGTTATCGCAATATCTTGTTTTGTTTTGTGAGCGTTCCGTCGACTTTTTTCGATGTGCATATGTTTTTATACCTGTACTGATAACGCTCTTAATGTGTAGCAAACAGTGTTTACTACAACAGGTGATTTTTTTGTAAGTATTTGGATATTTGTTTATGTATAGTTCAAATTTCTTGCGACGTGTGGTGATCTACAAACCGTTTTTCCTGCCAACTTGAAGCAGTAGTGTTTATTTGCATTTGACAAAAAAATGGTGTATGGTAATGGTTGGTTTAGTTTCTGTATATAAATTTAGAAAAATTTTCCAGCAAGACAATACATATATAAATAAATGAACACAGTTCCCAAGACAGTACCTCACACTCTTGTTATCCAGCAGCTCAGCACAGACTGAGACTTTTTCACGCTAATTAACAAATGGGGGAGGGGGTAGGAGGAGCCCTGTCTCCCACAGACTGCTTAAATAAGGAACAAAAAATTGAATTTTGTTAATAAACGATATATCCTCTGTAGTGTATCTGAACTGATTTGAATTTCATGTCATCAGGTCCTTTTGCACCAACAGTTCTGCAAAGACTGAGCATTTCTCACCAATTTTCTTGTAACTGAATGGTGGTGAGGGTGGGAGTGCAGGGTGGATGGGAGGAATAGTGCAGAGGGATGAAGGCTGAGTGATTTCTTAGAGGGTGAAAACTGTCTCAGAACTGAAATAGAGAGGGGTGACAAAAAAGTGGCTCAGGATCAGCATCCCATTTCCCAGAGGAGTGGGGAGAAGTGAGGGATGGGGGGTTTCTTGGGTGGGCAGATTATCTACAGGGAGTCATAAATCAATTATCATAACAATATGTTAAACGGAGGAGACGGGAATAATTTGCCCCTGAATGTATGTGACCTGCACAAGCAAAGTGTGTCAGAATCACCTGTATCCCAGTACTCATGATCAGTACTCACTAGACTCTCCACTCCATTCAAAACAACCAGTAATTACTGTTCACTTTCCCTGAATACAGCTGATCTTATTATTGGTATCCTGTCACCTTGAATTTTAATCTCACTCTCAAACATTTGTTGTATTTCCGTCATTGCTCCTTCTCTGCATATACTGAACAGTAGGGGTGAAAGACTACATCCCTGTCTTAGTCCATTTTAACCCATACACTTTATTCTTGGCCTTTCACCCTCATAATACTCCCTAGGTTCTTGTATGTATTGTGTGTTAGCCACCTTGCCCCTGTAGCTTACTTCTGTTTTTCTGAGAATTTCTAACATCTTGCATATTTTAGTTTGCTGAACGCTTTCTCTGGGTCGACAAATCCTGTGAAGGTGTATTGATTTTTCTTCAGTCTTGCTTCAACTCTCAACCTCAGCATCAGAATGTCTCGTGTACTATTAGACCTTAGTTCTATACCATCGTCAGTTCGTCGTTCTAGTGTTTCCCACACCACCTGAGTTCGCATTAACCACACTGTTGACGTTAATGTAGTGCAACTAAAATGCGGCTTGTTACATGAGCTTCATGTTTTCGGCGTGCTGAGCTCCATGTTGTCAGTGTTCTGGTTCGATAACATTTGTGCATGTCAGTGGGCCGTTCGAGCCTAGTGCAGTTCCTTGTTACACTCAAACACGATGTCTCTGCTCATTAAAAAACCATTTCCACCCAGAGCAATGAAGGTGAAAATTACTAAATCTTTTTGATAAATGAGCACATATAATCACCACATTAGGCAACTAGTTACTATAGTCAACTTGTTGTAAAAACTTGCTTCATTAATGCGTTTCGAACATACTCACTATGAGACTATGTGTGAAGTGATACTTTTCATAACATTTGTACTCAAGGTTCTCTCTGATGTTGTGATGATGAACCATGTCCGAAATGGGTCTTTTAGTCACAAGTTAAACTGCAAATGTGCTGCAGATGCTCTCTTTCTATCGTTTTTGCTTTTTAAAAATCTTTCATTGTCTCCATACTTGGGTAGGACTAGCTGTTGGGAATCACTTGGTTCTGAACAGCCATAACTCCGTGGTCTAGAAGAAGTGAAATGGACTTTCGAATTGAGAGGGGGTTCGATCTGCACTACTCGCCAGGTAGTTCAGAGGACTTTACCAGAAACTTCCACCACCATATTTATAATTTACTGAGAATAGAATACTTTCTCAGCCAAATTCACATCAGAATGAAATATGTTCTTACCACTACACAAAAAGGCCTATATCCTGGGCAGACCTATGGATGTAAAAGAAGAGAACTAGTTTTCGAGAGTTGTGGTGCCTTCAAAGATATTTGAATCAGATCATATTGGCATATTCGCGCTTTTGTACTTGTTAGTATATTTACGCTTGTCATGGAATATAACACACCATGTCAAGTAAAGTAACATGATACACAAGGACATGCCATGTAACATGACACATGGCATCATGTCATCCAACATGACATTTTTTATGACATGCATCAAGACAAAAAGTGTGATTAAAGTTTAGCATAAATGCATCCCCACTCAGGGATACTTAATATTATAGATGTGTACCCATTCTCAGATACTTCTTACTGTAGATGAATCCCACTCTCTTGATGCACATACATTTATGACTATTCATTCTTATACACCTCATCGTACATGTTACAGGGGGTCAGTCTAAAAGAGCATAATGCGTTGGGGAATTAGAATTAGCTCGTAACAAGGCGCGAATATTTCAAGATGTTTTGATTTTAATGTCTTTGGAACTGCTACATAAGTCGAGAAATTAGTTGCCTTCTTTTACATCCCTAACTCTGCACAGGACACACTCACCTTTTTTGTGGTACGATAGGAGCATTTTCCATCATTGTTCCCAACTATCACTGTACACTAATTTTGATATTAGACCACCATAGTTTGGCAACCGATGTGGACATTTGTTGACTTGGGAGACGACTGAGCCGGTATAGGTTCCATTATTGTTTTCGATCCATGTTGCTTATATTGCGGCAATGGATAAGGCTTTCCCAAAACAATAGGACGACCATTAATTACACGTATTGATTACCTTCTTACAAAATTGGAACCTATTCGCATAAATCTGACATGGAAGGATGGCGTGGAAAAAAAAATTAGAAAAAAAACCGCTAAAACAAGTAATATTATGTACAACATTAACTCAAATTTATACTTTCGTATCTCCACAATGGATATAGATTAACTAAACTAAACTCCATCTGAACAGACCTTGAAAGGCCCAACGCTACCGACAGGCAACCATGTCATCCTCTCACCCCTGTGCATCAGTGGTCAGCACACCACTCTCCTGGCCGTTGTCAGTTTTCGTGGCGGAGCCGCTAATTCTCAGTCAAGTAGCCCCTCAGTTGGCCTCGTAAGGGCCGAGTGCAACCCGCTTGTCAACAGCGCTCGGTATAGCCGACGGTCACCCATCCAAGTGCTAGCCCAGCCCGACAGCGTTTGACTTTGGTGATCTAACTGGAACCAGTGTTACCTCTGCGGCAAGGCCGTTAACATGGATATAGATTACTGCCCTTATCAGTTTACCTACATTCAAGCAAAGTTTGAACCAATTCGTACAAGTTTAAAGTACAGAAAAGACTGCTTCAAAGTCTCCCAGAAAATTTCTTTTTTGTACGTAAAATGTGGAGGAAGCAAGATTTTTTCAAATGGTTAAGTCTTATGTCAGACCAAGGCCTGATACACCACTGTACTAAATGTGAACCATCTGTCTCGCTCCAGTAAGGAGATATCTGTGGGTGACTCTTTAGGCACTTAAAATTCGAACGTAGCACATACAAGTGGTACAATTAGTGGAGTATTAATTTTAGGAAAATTAAAAGCTTCGCACAATTTGCATGGGCGCCATCTCCGGTTCGTAGTTTCACTCCTGTAACATAGCTCCAGTCAACAGATTATCGAATGACTATACACACGGCAACTGGTCGGGCTGAGACAAAAACCTTTCACTCAAGAATCCTATCTCAAATAGTGACCGAGCAGCAAGGCCTCATAAACCGCAACTCTGCCCTCGGCCTTTTCATACATATTTGTCAGAGCGGTTCGGAGCTTTGACAACAGCAAACAGTAATAAATTTTTGACGTTCTTATGTTTTTATCGAATACGTAACACACTTTTCTGAAGTGAAGAGCTGATTATAGCATCCAATTTCTTCCATCCAAACAGTGTTGGAAACAGTTGCGAGACGTTTAAATGAATATATTTGTGAGACCATTTCCTGGCTCAACTAGCAGAAATGAAGTAACCCTGAAAGTTAAACTGTGGGGCTGACTATATAAAAATGATTGAGAATGTATGCAAAATTTAGTTTACTGACAACATTTATTTCCCCAAAACAAAGTCAGACATAAATTATGCTAAACAAATTATGACTGAATACCGTAAACATGTCACAGGTAATTTAAGACAACAATGGACAAGGATCGTGGGTGGCAGAAGTGAGTCCAGTGCTCTGGCCCTAAAAATGTCGATAACGCAATTTCAATTGATTTGACGCTGAGCAGACTTTGATTGATAAATCTACAGAATTTTCTCTATAAAAGTGCAATTGGCAGCAAGTGGCGACTAAGATCTGTGCACCCTGACAAGGCCAGAGCAGCAGTATGTTACCTGTGAATCTATCGCGGCCACGAAAGAAATGTAAAAATCTAGTGATCAGGCTCTCTACCACAGCCCTGAAACATTGGGAGATTTCAGCATGTGACACACCCATTCGCTGGGCCTACCAAGGACCGATTTGGCTCTCTTATAAGAGGAAGCGAACAAGGATGCCAAACGTCAAGACTGGTGAACCAAAAACGACACCACCTTAATGATGTCTTCAGCCAATCACAGGGCCCTACAGGCGTAAAATCTCCGCTTCTACACGATAGCACAAACTCCTGTCGAACCAGGGCAAGAGTTAAGAAACCTGCATCACTGAAAAAAAAAGAAACCGCCAATTACTGGCTCTCCTAAGTTTTCACAGAGGGGGAAGATGTTTTTCGCTGAAGCCGCTTCCCACAGTAACATGGGAACAGATACAATCTTAAAGACCTTTATCTAAATCGCCTGTGCCTTGAAGTTTGTTAGTCCTAGCTGTGAGGTGTAATAAAGATTCTATCTCGAAACGTCTCTCAGATGCTGAAGTTTCTCATACAACCGAGGTGGCTGATGGAAGTGGGTCACAGGCGTATTTACAGTACCGCCGAACATGAAAACCTGTGAATTTTTATTACAAGTGGCTCTGCACACAATGCCCGGTTTATGACTCCACTGTGTAGACGCATCCCTTCTGTTTGTCGCTCCCAGACCAGCATTCGGCTGGCGCCATTTAAGGTATTGTAGCATTGTTCTGTGGGAGACCTGTCTCAACAATTGGCAGCACTGTCTGTCCTGTATGGCTGTGGACCTGTCAAGCAAGATTTACTGAGGGATGGGCTTGCCGCCAATTGCTTTCAACACCAAACATGCTGTTTCTATGAGCTAAGAACCACAAAGATACCTCATGCCTTTAGCGCCGCACCAGGCTCTGTCAACATCCACTCAGATGGTTCAAATGGCTCTGAGCACTATGGGACAACTTCTGAGATCATCAGTCACCCAGAACTTAGAACTACTTAAACCTAACTAACCTAAGGACATCACACACATCCATGCCCGAGGCCGGATTCCAACCTGCGACCTCAGCGGTCGCGCGGTTACAGACTGGAGAGCCTAGAATCGCTCGGCCACTCCAGCCAGCCAAACACATACAATCTCAAACTCTCAATGAACAACGAAATCACATGTGTAATCTGTCTTATTACCTAAGTTTTGTAAATTTATTTATTATTTTCTATGACATGAAAACAAATACAGAGCATTAATAAATGTGCAGACAAATATATATCTCACAATCAGGACAGTTCAATTGATACATACAAAAATATAAAAGATATTACATAATTATATTACAGAAAGTTATCCTATCGCTCCCTCCACAAGGGTCCCTGGGGAGACAAATTTTATAATTGAAAAGTTACATGAATTGAAATCATGACACTTACGCACTCGCACAAACTGTCAGTGGTAGGACTGAAGATCAGCAATTTGTGTCAGAGTGGAATGGTCTCTCACTCAGCATATGACATGACAGAAATGGCAGCAGATGCCACTGGCATTTCCTCTTGTCTCGCACCATCTGGTGTCTGGGTAGCAACCAGCATCTTGGGCAGCTTAAGGACTACAGCTGGACCCTTGGCATCATCCTTGCCAGGCAGCAGTTAGCCGTCAGTGGCTGGCAAGACTGTGATGCATCTGACATGCAACCCACCCCCTGGCATAGAAATCCATTCAGCTTTAGTTGGACATGGGGCAGCCCTGCTCTTCCCCTTCACCTCTGCATAGGAAGGCACCTGTCAGCATAGGACACTGGATTAGCTTGCCTCTTGTCGATGGGCCACATACTTCTCGGCACTCCACTGAGTCGTTTAGGATCGGCGCAGACGTCTACTATGGTGCCATGGGTCTCGCTTGTCCCTCGATTAGTGGCGTGGAGGGTCATTGGCCACTACCGGGTTGCTGCCAGCGCGAGGTCACATTCCACTGTCTTCACTGGCTTTTGACATGTGCCGCCTGTGTTGGTGATGACTGGGCTGTCTGACACGTGCGTCAGCTGGCAGCGGCCCGGTTCTGTCGCAGCAGGCAGTCACGTCCCCTACTCACCTGGGCTGTCACAGGTGACTCATTACGGCTGCCTGCTCCCTTCACCCCTCGCTGGCTAGCGTGGGCTGTGACGTCCAGTCTGCTGTGTTGGTTCTGGAATCTGCAAAATCCTCAAGTGTGGACAAATGCCATATTCTCTCACAGACGTCACTGTGCTATAATACATTTACATAAATGAAAGTAATTATGAATATCATGTTTTCTTTACTTACTATATTTATTTATTTTATTACTGACGCAAACCCTTAAATAAATTTAATGACTGAATGGCCCTGTAAATGGACGTAAATTATGTGGTGTGAGGTGTCTTTGTTTGTGAGTGCACAGGTTTTGGTTAGTTTTTGGTTAGTTATACTTCTGTCACGCACTTTAATTTTACGCTGGCGCTACTTCTATACCTCCACCAAACGTGCAGACTTCTCCCAATAGTAAATACTAACTTACTGTACTACCCTATGCCTTTGCTAATACTACTGAAGTGAATTTCTTGTAAACTACTCTTTTATCTTTCGATGTCCAGGGGTGTTCTCTACTGACGCTGAAGTGGCCAGGAAGTGCGTCTACTCGCTAAGGTGCTGGTGATTCGCCTGCAATTTTTGAAGTGGCATTTATAATTATGTAGACGAAATTTTACATAGTACAACGATGACTCCCGCCTCCTCTATCAGGATCGTTGCTGCTGAAATGAAAGGAAAGCTTACTGAATTATATATACAATTATGTTTTTTCTAATATTCAACCATGGTCCATTATTTCGTTTCTGCGTCCTATTTCCAGGTCTGGGGTTCGCCACTCTACCATTACTTGTACTTGTCCGTGTGTAACGCCGGAAATGCATATCCTCCTATTTCCATCTATTGTACTATTATTTTTTTCCTTGTTTTGTTACCTCAAGATATGACATTTCTGTCTCTTTATATATTGTAATTGTTTTACTGTTTGTATATATATATTTATGCACTCATGTCGATGTATAATTGGTTTGTTTCGTAAATATTATTTGTATTTTTACGCTGGGTCTTGCCTAGGGAAAACTGCTATCGAACGATTACATCGATGGGTCGTGTGAAGAATCAAAGTTTGTAGGATCTTTGGTAGTGTTAACGCTGCCGCGTGGAGCGCGGGCAGTGGGAGTCTGGCGGGAGTAGCGAGTGGAGCAGGTGTTGTGTGACGCTCCCGCGAGTTGCCGCGCTTTCGGGGTTTGGCAGCATGTAATTGCGCTCGACTCGCGATGATAGTTTCTGACATGGTGTCGCGGACGGGAAGCATTAGCTGGCGCACATCAAGAGCCCGTTTCGCCTGGTGACCGTGTCGAGAAGAAGGCGCGCCAACATCCAGCTTCTGCAACAGCGACGGCCGACAATGAGTGACTGTCGCCACCTCCTCGATCGACGGCTTCAAACCTTCAATCAACCAACAAGGAAGACTAAAAGCACGTAAAGTTTCAGAACTGTATGGCAGACCTCAGCTTTTCAAATTGTTCCATTTGCCTCACAAAATTACAGCAACTTAGCATGAACCTCTGTTGCTCATTGTCCCAGTTGCATTGCCAAGCAGGGTCCCTTCCTTTTCCGTAATGAACCCGAGTGTCGTTGAAATTCAAACGCCAGCATTAAAGTAATATAGCTAACTCGTTTTCACTGCTTTAATTTCAAAGTTCAATTATGGCATTAATAGCTGGCTACAATATTCACTTTACACAAGCACGAATTAAGAGTGCGAGCTTTGTTACCGTATTTTAGCTTACCTGTGACTGCAGCTCAGCTTGGTACGTACTAAATTTTACTATTGTTAATTGTTCAGAATAATTTAATTCAAGTTCAAAGTTAAATCCCTTCTTTCTAAATTGCGTAGATTCAAGTAGCTTTTGAAATGATTGTTGAGGTAGTCCAAGACTAACCGTATTTTACTGGATTTCGATGTGCTTCAGAAAGAAAGCTCACTATTAACTTCAGTCACTAAATTAACTTTCGATTTTCCGGTGTTATTAATTCTTTTGCTAAATTAAGTCAGAGTGTAGCGAAATTTATTACTTCTGACAGACTTTCAGTTTTCACACTACACGTGTCAACCTTCAGTTGCCACGCTTCTAGTGTTAATTATATGTGTGATAACCTTTCCTTTTCAGTTACTATAGTAATTGTCCTTAGGACTGGCGTCCGTGATTTTCCCCAAATCTCAAATATCTAATTACCGCTAGTTAATTGTTAACGTAACGGCCGCACATTTACTTTCTTTATTAACTTTACCCCTTTTCAAAATTAATTTCCACCAGTTTCATTAGCACATTTCCTTTCATTTAGATGTAACCCTTTCCTCCCTCTTTACCGACAGGTTAACTTCGGTGACGATTGCTTTTCCAAAACTCCCATTAGGTACACGCGGTTTCATTTTTCACTGTCATTAAGGTCGGTAAGTGAGGGGGAGGTTACACGTGCTAATTCACCGTACACAATATTTCGCCGACGGCGCTCACATGGCCCTGGCAAAATTCCACCACGAGACAGGCTAAATCCCACGACACCGAGTCTTAGTGTCGACGCGCGCCCAAAACGTAGACCTCTAACACCATACGAAATCCATCCGAAAATCGAGACGCACATGCTCTATGGCACCATTTACCGTCTAGCCACCACGAAAAACATAAAGTAACGTGCATCCGTCCCTTGGACAGTGTACAAGAAACCACGAACAGTAAACAGAAACAATATCATCGACCATGGTGATAATTGTGAACGTTCTTGTACGAGAATGCTATGACAGAGTATGGAGTTCAATAGACGTAATCGTACGACAGCTCTGAGATCCAAAGAAATAATAGCAGTACTCAGTTGTTTGGTGTACACAGTATCGGCAACTGCCTGTTTTGGTATGCCACAAAAAGTGCCAGTTGTTGATGAGATATCATTGGCAATGGAACGTTAATTGAATCTGCCACCTGCCAGTGAATGTTGGCGTGAAGATGTTACAACCGAACTCATTTGACCACATTCAACAAGGACTCATGCTGAAAACTAATAGAAATGACAAAGAAACAAAATAACACCGAAATACAACAAATGTAAAATTACGCTAATCAACACAATATCAACATTAAATTACATTAAACAGTTAATCATGGAAACTATTTGCATACTGCCCCTTCTCTTTCCGCTACGGTTCTCTTGTATCTTCGTACTCTAACAGGTTGATATCGCTCGTTCCGATAGTGTGCGCGGCTGTGTGTCAATGCCTGTTCGAATTTTCTCTGCGTGACCCATGCGATTGGTTAGGTGGCCTCAATTCCACATATTCGCTACGTTGGTTATTCCATTGACCTTGGCCGTTGTAGGTCCAGCTAATGCTTTGCTATTGGTCCCGAGAATCCTGTTGATCCTGGTTCGAGTTCTATTGCTCTCTCCAGTTCCCATTTGGTCGGTTGTGATTATAATTTCTTCGTGTTCTTCTATTTTGCCAAAATGGCTGGTTATTCCCATTGAAGTTTGAATTTTGGTTTCGATTCGATCGACGTTTCCCCCAATTCGTCCGTCGTTATTCCTCTCTAGCAAATCCGGCCAGTTACGGTCATTATATCTACTTCTTCCCCACGAATTGTGAATTTCATTCACGTGCTCGGGTTCTCACAGTGCACTCTTGAAAGCTTCGAGTGAATCGCTGCATCTACCGATGAGGAGTTGCTGGTAACGTAAAGTTAATTTAATGTAGCAGTGCCTTATAATTTCCTTGGGACTGTACGGTTGATCCAAGAATCGGATCTTCTTGACAAGGGATTCGAAGAATTTGTCAGGAGTGCGGAATATCGACGCTTGTAAGTCTTTTCCTAGCATGAGCTGCTTTATCCTCTCCTGTGTGTCTTGCGACCAATATGTGCTAAGGAATGCGTCCTTAAACTCTTGGTAGGAGCGACAGGTCTCTGCAACTCCGCGCATATGTTCTGCAATTGACCCTTCTACGAAACCACGGATAAATGGAGCTTGTACTTCAGTGGCCAAGGTTCTGGTAGCACGTGATCGTACTGTGCCATCCAGGTATTGGGATTAAATGATTTGTTTGCCTCTTTGTAGACTTGAAATTTCTGGATGGTCAAGAAAAGTTTGTGGTCGAAAGGTTCGTCGTATCCGCCATACGAATTTTCCCCCTCGTCTACACCGCGTGATGCCATGTATCTAAGACCAAACGATCCCCGTGCACTGTTATAGTATCACCACTTGTTGTCAGATTCTCATAATAACGTTTCTGACCTCCGTAGACGTGTACAGTTGTTTTCGGGCTCGGTCTATGACATGCTGCGTGTTACTGACGGAGCATTTTCTATTACGCATTCTGCCGCGGCACGAGCGATTCGGAGAGTCGCAAAACATTTTCATCGCTTCTGTGATGCTCTCGATGGCACTCTACCGAACCAGATTGTGTTTGCAATTGCGCGACCCGCTCATGCGCCTGCCGAACGTCCTTAGCCAACTAGTTCTGTTGCGCGGTGGGCCATTAACTTCAGAGACTTCGGCAAATTTGAGTGCTATCTGTTCAATTCGCTTCACAGCCTCACTCATTTTTTCCTGCGTTTCTTGAGGTTTTTTTTTTTTTTTGCCTTGCTTTCGGAGAGTTGCAAGTGCCTTTTTTTGTCTTACACATCTCATTTCTTGCCAGTTGTTCTTTGGCCACTGATGCGTCCTTTCGTGCTACTTGCGCTACCAATCGCGCTATTTTGTCATCGCGCTTCGCCTCGTCCGCGACCTCACGTGTTTCTGCTGTCGTTTTCTTGACATTTTCTTGCTCTTCTTGGAGTCCTGCGATCTCTTTCTTGGTTCCATCTGTACTGTCTGTGACCGTTCTTATGACTAATTTGTGTTTTTCCTCCTCTTCCTCCCTGCCTCTTTTTCTTTGTTTTTCATTTCTGCCTCTCACATGAATTGCATGAGAGCCTCAAGCTGATATCCACTGCCAGCACCTTCCCGACAAGATCAAATAAATTTTATCAATCTGTTACGTTTCGTTCGGGATTCTGGTCTGTCAGTCTCACTGATGGTGCCTCTTGTAGCAACAGCGCCTACATTTCGTTCTGCTGCGTTCTCCCGTTCACTTTCGTCACCTGACTGAGACATGTCGTTATCCCGTGCAGGTTCTGCTTTTGATATTTCTGCCTTGTCTACGCCCGCATTTACCTGAGAATCCCGTGTAATATCTACCTGGTCACCACTAATAATCTGACGCGGATCCATGGTTAAAAAAAACACAATTACTTCGGCTACTCTGTAGCAAACGCGCATTGCTTCTTATAAGCATGCACTCTTATTCCGACCCAAACGAATTTAAAAACTACACATTCATATACCATAGACTTTCTACTCTAAATTACGCTCCCGTGAACTACTGACTCCTTGTTCCTGACAACGAATTCAAATAACAGCACGCTTGTCTGTACTCACAAACGAAAATCTCAAACTGTCTTAGCAAATCAGCACAACGCCGTTCGCCATCAGAAACAAATAATCGAGTGACACAACATAAAAATACATACATACAGTAATTAAATGTTATTACTATGTCTAGGCGCCAGCAACTCCGAATCAACCCTACACAGTGCACATGGGAAACAGAAACTTCACTAAGCAACACTGACGGTCACGGAAGGTGCCATCAATTCAAAATTCTGCGCAAGGGATGTCAAATTAGATGACTACGCTAGGCAACAGGATCTGACGCTCACACAAGGTGCCATCAATTCAAAACTCTACGCAAGGGACGTCAAATTGAATGTCTATGCTGGGCAACACCATCTCACGGTCGCAGAAGGTGCCATCAATATAAAATTCTGTGCAAGGGACGTCAAACTGAAGAACTACGCTGGGTAACATGATGTGACAGTTACAGAAGGTGCCATCAATCCGAGATCGTGGCAGGGACGCCACAATGACTACATAAAAATGAATGAGAATGAATGCAAAATTTAGTTTACTGACCACATTTATTTTCCTAAAACAAAGACAGACATAAATTATACTTAACGAGCTATGATTGAATACTGTAAACATATAACAGGTGATTTAAGACCACAATGGTGAATCATCCTGGATGACAGAAGTGAGTCAAGTACCCAGGCCCTAGAAATGTGGATAACGCAGTCTGAATTGATCTGACGCTGAGCAGACTTTGATCAAATATACAGGATTTTTCTCTATATAGGTGCAGCTGAGAGCAAGTGGCGATTAAGATCTGTACACTTCGACAAGGCCGGAGCAGCAGTATGCTATCCTGTTTGCTTCGTGCAGCGATGTAACTTGCAGCTTGTAACGTCTAGAGAAACAAAAACAATATATTATGTAGTAATTAGAGAATTAGATGTATCATAGTGTGTCATTGTATAAAATTATGTATTTTTTTTATTATTTATTTCTGAAAACGTCTGCGTCGGCGAGTAATAAAACCGACACAGAAGATAAATGTTAAACAGAGATTAAAAAAGGAACTAGTATATAATACGTGTTGAATATGAATGTCTTTGTCGTCTTAATTTGGAAGTTGTGCGAGTAAGATCTCCTGTTGTTGTCGTAGAGAACGCCAATGTAGCATTCTTTTGTCGAGACTAAGCAATGTACGCCATTACGTGTGAATTCACAAAGGTCTGTAATCACTGAGATATTTAAAGGTTTTAATAGAGTTGTTTAAATGAAAACTTGTATTATTTATTGTTAAGCTTGCTTGCATATTATCCCATCCTGTTGAGACATTTTTCAGTTATATAAATATTATCTGTGGTGCTGAGCTGCGTGGAGAACGAAGAGCCGCTGCCGCGGCGTATTTAAACGACTTACAATATAGTCGAGCATACCGCAAGGAAGCGGTAAAATAATAGTAAAATAATATTATTTCTTTTAGCTCCCAGACTGGCAGTGAAGATCAGCAGATTTTGTGATGTGTTGCAGATTGACGCGGGCTGCTGGTAGGATATAATTTACAGTGCAAATAATTTAATGTACCTTCAGAATCTGATAGGAATCTTGCTGTGCTCCGTTCTGATATGGCAAACTTTATAGTGACAACGTATTTTTTAATGAGAGTCCCATGTTCTTGGGCTAGTCGTGGTATGAAATAGCATTTTAACGAGAAATAAAATCCACTGCGAACTTGTGTTTTTGAACGATCACACGAACTGTAACATCAGCGTTCATAACAAAGTAATTTCAACTTTTAATCACTATGAAGTAGGGAAGATATATTGATTCTTAGCATGAGTTGCAGTTACGAAAAATCGTTCCTTAAATGGTAGGCCAGATACAGAACAATAAGACTTCCATATATACATTTTATTCCGCTAAAAGGTAATGATGATAAAGAAAAGCAAAGCACAGCATTGCTAAAAGTATTACACGTAACTCTTTTCGTAAATGTGTTGTTACAAAGAGAATAAATAAACCAAAGAGCAACAATTTTACAATCTGCGAGAGAGTTGTACGTGAAACTGTCGCCCAAAAACGCGGGGCCCGAATTTGCAGTGGCCACAAATATAAAATTTTATGTATTTTTCTTTCAGTGTTGATTGTTATGTGTGTGTAGATATATATGTATTTAGTGATAAATGTATGTATGTATATCATGATCAATGCTATGTATTAATGAATGTGTAAACACTGTTTCATGACAAAACGTACTACTGCAAACGAGTCTGAGAAGACGATCCTGATAGTACTGAGAAGCTGTAACGACTACGTAATCCGGGGGCAGCCGAACCCCGAGATAAGATAAACTAAAGGTAAGACTACAGTGTAGTTGTCCTGTTTGTAGAAGTCGAGCTCCAGTGAAGTGATCTCATTTCGCTAGTGGTGTGCATATTGTGCGTAGTTTGATGTTAGTGTTTGTGACAGGACAAAGTTGATGGTAGATAGTAATTTTTAGTGTGCAGTTAGTGTAGATAAATTAACGTATTTTGTGTGCAAGGGGAAAAACTGTCAGACTTTGTGGTTTAGTAAGCAATTTATGAATATGGTTAAGTTGCGTAGTCAACGTCCGAGCAATATGGATACTGAGGAACAACAATTAGTTAGTGCAGGAAATGTGGAACCGGGTACCTCAAGTAGTACTAGTACTCTCGTTGAGGATATAACATGTGAGAATGTGGGGGCAGGGGCACAGGAAGTGGTGCCACCGCCCACTAGTCCTCAAGGGGATGTAGAGAAAGAAGTTGTACCACCACCAGAAAAGCAGGAACCAGAGAGTGGTAATCTGCCTGGTGGGTATTCGCTTCAGGCTATATTAGAGCGCGTGCTGAATTACCAGGCAGAATTTGCGCAACAGCAAGTCGAGCGAGACCGCCAGCAAGCTGAGCGAGATCGTAGGCTAGCAGAAAATTTACTTGCCCAGCAAGCTGAGCGAGATCGCCAGTTAACAGAAAGTTTCCTTGCCCAGCAAGCTGAGCGAGATCGCCGGCAAGCTGAGCGGGACCAGCAACTTGTGCAATCGTTAGAAAACATGAAAAAAGAGATTGCAGATATGAAACAAAATTATGAGTCGATACCTAAGGCCGTGCAGGAGCTGACTGAACAGGTCAACAACCTGCAAGTAGCAAACACTAATAGGGTAGACGAAATAGGTGTATTAGCCAATCGAGTAGAAAAGCTAGAAATAGATTCCACGCAGCTTGTAGAGCAGAAGTGGAACGAACAAGCAACTAAAATTGAAACAGAATTCAACTCATGGCTAGAAGTGAAGGAGTGTGAGATTGACAAGAACATTAATTCCAAAGTACAAGCAGCCATAGCAAATAGAGGCTCCGAATCGTTCAGTACCGCAGTGAATAGTCAGGTACAGAACGACGTGCAAACCATCAAACAAATACTCAGTGAGGATATTCCGCAGTGGCAAGTGAATATGAACAAACGGATATCCGACCTGGAGAAGGGTTTAGCACAAAGCAGAAAACATTTGGAACAGGAACCTCTGTCGCCAACAGCCCATGGTTTTGGCAACGCACAAACTTATACGCGATACAACAATGGGGAATCTGTAGTCGATAATGCGAAGAGCTGTAGCTTCGGTTCGGAGCACACAGCATATGTCCAAGGAGCAAAACCATGTAGTTCAAAAATATTAGTGGAAGAAAGTTTAATCAAAAATAGACAATTTCAAACGTTTACTACTGAACGGAAATCAGTACACCCAGTAGTATTCATAAAAAGCTTTAAAAATATCTTGCCCAGTGTGTGGAACGAAACACAGAAAATTCAATACGTAATGTCGTACATTCAAGGTGATGCAGCGTTGTGGGCTACAGAAGTAGCAGACAGCTGCATGACATATGAACAGTTCGAAAGGGCATTTCTATCGAAATATTGGTCGCCTTGTATACAAGAGCGGCTAAGAAAAGAAGTATATAATCCCGAACCGTACTCACCTCGTCTGGGGAATTTGAGACGGTATTTTGAAAAATATATAAACAAAACACGCTACTGGGACGAGCCTATATCACCAAGAGACATAATAAGACTACTAAAATCACATTTACCCATTCATATCAAAGAGAAATTAATACACGTACCAGAAAGCGATATGGAAAACTTCCTGTCTGTTCTAGATTCTATAGACTTGATACAGGAAGACGCAAAATCAGCGTGTGATCACTCGCGGAATAATGGGTCAGGATGTAAACATGACAGAAATAGTAGTGCACAAAACCACAACCATGGAAATGGTGGGGGTGGTAACAAGCGGCAAGAACATTCGCAAAATGGAAGTAATGGTAGAGGCCAGAACGGGTATGGACAAACAACTTATAACAAAAGGCGTCGATTTGACGACCGGTACGAATCTGGAATGTCAGGGACCAACCGCTGGAAAAATGCGCGAGGTCAGTGGCAGAGCAATTATAGTGATAGTAATCGAAATTGGCAGCAAAATCAGCGAAGAAGCCCAGAGCGACAGGGTAATGACCGGTATGACAACAATAGACCACCGCCGCAAAACGCGCCTATTGCGCAGCCGTGGCGGCCGACAAATCAGAGTGTACATATAGTGGAGGTCGCGGACAATAGCCTTCCAAGTACTTCACAGTTAACTAATTCAACAAACTAGAATCGGCCTCGATATGCTCTCCATCGATGGCCGAGGGATGGAGTGAGAGCAACACGAGTGATAATAATATACCTGGGATACGTATGCTGCGATACAACGATGGTGTCAGTATGGATAAAGATCTACTGAACGAACCACACGAATGTAAGAAAGATAATAACGAAAATGTGCAAGCTATTATCGAAGCGAAAATCAATGATGTTGCAGTGAATATAATCATCGACACAGGTGCCTCAGTAAGTTTAATGAATATGGAGTTATTTAAGGCACTGGGAAAAGGACATAGCATTCCGACTTTCCCGGTTAATAATTGTAAGGTGTCTGGAGCCATTAGTGCACAGAGCCAATCAGTTAAGTACCAGGTGCAGGTGGAGATTTGTAAGGAGGGCGAAGCCATAGTGAGCTCGTTCCTCGTTGTTAAAGGATTGAAGGTGGCCTGCATTCTGGGAGTAGATTTTCTCCGTGAGAGGGACGCATTGATCGACCTCTCCTTGGGGAAATTAAGCATAGTTAATAGGGGTAGGAGGATTGAGTTATCCATGATGAAATCGAAGGAGGTACTTGTGCCGTGTTGTAATCGAATCAATATCAAGGGTAGGAACCCTTGGGTACTACACCTTGATGATTTGTCACATGCAGCAGACCTCTATTACCCGAATTTAGAGGATCGAAATTTTGAACCAAATGTTGAGGCATTTCAAACCAAAGTGCAGGAATCTGAAGGTTTAAGCGATAAACAAAAGCAACAGTTGACGCAGCTGCTATCGGAATACACTATGGTATTTACCGACCGACCAGGAATAGTCAAAGGGTACCACTATCACATAGAGGTGATGCCCCACAAAACATACTGTCGCGCAACTTACTCCATCCCTTGGTCGAGGAGGGAATTAGTAGCTAAAGAGATTCGGAAGATGTTAGAGTGGGATATCATTGAGCCCTCCTTCTCTCCATGCAGTAGTCCTCTTGTAGCAGTGGCGAAAGCCAATGGAAAAATCAGGCTAGTGTTAGATGCGAGGGACATTAACAAAATTATCATACCTGTCCGGACTCGCCCTGAGAATTTAGATGAGCAGATACAAAAATTTCATGGAGCACAGTACTTGACCTCGGTCGATCTGAAAAGTTCATATTGGCAAATTCCCCTTACACCGGAATCCAGGAAGTACACAGCTTTCATATTCGGAGGGCGGAGTTACCAATTCAAGGTACTTCCCTTCGGATTGAATGTGAGTGCTGGAGTGTTTATTACTGCACTAGACACGGTACTGGGTCCAGACTTATTAGAAAAAATCACTGTATATGTTGATGATCTGGTAATCGCTACTGCTACTTGGGACGAACATATGGAATTGTTGCGTAGAGTACTAGAGAGATTTAAGCAAGCAGGTGTGACAGCAAACCTAGAAAAGTCAAAATTTGGACGAAATAAAATTAAATTTTTAGGCCATCTTATTACACCACTTGGTATACGCCCAGACAACAAAAAACTAGAGGCGATCCGAGAATTTCCAAGCCCCCGCACTAAGAGGCAATTGAAAGCGTTCCTTGGGCTCACGTCTTTTTTCAGAAGGTTCGTGCCCAATCAGTTGTTAAATGACGCGTCGCTACTAAATCTGCTACGAAAAAGTGTGCAGTGGGTTTCGACTGACAAATGTCAACAAGCTTTTGAAGCGATTAAAAACGCCCTACTGAATGCAAATATTTTGCAGCACCCAGATCTGTCAAAAGATTTTTGGCTTGCGAAGGATTCATGTTCCTATGGCCTGGGAGCGTGCTTATTTCAGTGGGAGGAAGGAAACGACCCGACAACACTAAAGATTATCGGCTTTGCCAGTAGGACTTTAACTAGCTGCGAGAGAGCCTACTCGGCAACCGAACTGGAAGCACTTGCAGTAGTCTGGGCTGTGAAAAAGTTTAATTATTATTTACAAGGGAAGGAGATTAAAGTGTATAGTGACCACCAGGCGTTAAGTTTTTTGATGTCATGCAAACTATTCCATACCAGACTGAGGAGATGGATGCTTGTCTTACAAGAATACCGGATAAAGATTATGTACATAAAAGGCCAAGATAACGTAATAGCGGATGCTCTGTCGCGACTGCCGGTAGGATTACCGGATTTAGCAGAAATGTTAGAGCAATCCGCGGAGTATAAAGTGCTGTTAGTGCGTGACAATACTTACAGGAAGGATTTTTTATATATATGTAAAAACATGTGCGAATTACAAAGGGCAGATCCGATGTGGAAAAAAATCATTAATAATATTGAAGAGGGTGTTAACAATAGAGAGGAGCAAGGTTTTAAAATAGTGAACCATATTTTGTATCATAAACTTAATACGAAAGAAGACTGCTGGGCGGTATGTATACCTAACCAGTCGGTAAAAGTTATGATATGGCACACGCACTTGGCATGGGGCCATGCAGGGATTGGAAAGTGTGCAGAGATCATGGCGAGATACTGCTACTTTCCCCGTATGAAACACCAGATTCAGGCAACAGTTAGAACTTGCGTGATATGTCAAAAAGCAAAACATTATAATAGATCCACTAAGTTTGAATTACATCCCATAGTTCCACTCAGGCCGCTTCAAATAGTATCTGTGGATGTAGCCGGTCCCTATCTCATGGCCAGAGGAGGTATGAAATATATACTGGCCATGTACGATATTTTTTCCAAATACTTGGCAATTTATTGTATAAAATCAGCTACTGCCAAAACCATGGTCAGGCGGATCAGTCAAGAATACTTGCCTCAAGTGGGAAAACCCGAAGCCATAACGACTGATAATGCTTCTTATTTCACGGGTCGAACTTGGAAAAGTTACCTACGGGAACAAAATATACAGCATACTCTGGTATCCCGGTTCCATCCCGAAGCCAGTCTAGTTGAAAGAATATTCAGAGAATTGAATAAGTTCCTTAGAATCTACATAGGGAACCGACATACAAAATGGCCAGGGCTAGTACCGAAATTTGTAGAAATACACAATTTAACACCCCATTCAAGTACAGGCTATCCACCGGTAGAGATATTGAATGGATTTAATGAGACACCGAATGAATGGCTCACGCCTTTGCCGAGACTACCAGTCAAGGCAGAAACAAGGGAGGAAAAGATGAAAAAGATATGGAACAGACTAACCAGCTGTGCGGCAAAGAGGAAAAGGAAGTACGACCGAGGTGTAACTAACGAACAGAAATATAATGTAGGAGATCTAGTACTTATTCGTAACCACGCTAAATCCTCAGCCACCTTAAAACAGAATAGTAAGTGGCAATTGCTATATTCAGGGCCTTTTGAAGTAATAAGCGTGCCACACGAATGTAGCTGTTTGTTAGCACATCCCCATACGGGGAAGATCAAAGGATTGTATCCACGTAAAGATGTGAAGTTATTTATTCAGTGACATATCACATATAAAGAGTAATAGTTGTAAGAAGATTTTAATTGTGTTTTAGAATATAAGTATGTTAGTATTAAGAAAGAAATTTGTGTGTAATGAAACTTGGAGGAAGTGGATTCAGAAAGTAGGCAATAGCTTACACAGGAAAGATTTTGTTTATGGACAATTAGAGCCATTTAAAAACTATAGGCTCATTAAGCAACGAACAATCTTCTTGTTGATAAAGTGAGGATTAATTTCTTGAATCATTATACAAAGGATTAATTTCTTGAACCATTTTCTATGTGTAGTATGTAAGTGCAATTAATGATGCAATCTAATATAGTAAGGTAACTGTTGTAATTGTATTAGGATAAGGAACCCTGAGAGAGAGAGTCTTGACTAGCCAAACATGGACTCTGTAATATGCAACAATTATGTGATGTTTGCTGCCAGTAGTGATATGAGAACGACACTGGAGCATAAGCTAATCAAAAAACAAGCCCGTTCCGTGGAAAATCCGCTTTGTATATAACAATGCTTCAATTGAAGCCTGTGTACTTGGTACACGCCCTTGAATATTCATTACGCGATACGCGAATTAAGTCAACCAATGTGGAACCTACACTGTAGTCATATAGGAAAAATCATTAAAAATAATGCTAGTGCTAAATGAAGTATTTATTGATCAATATGCCCAAGTCAAGCTGTCATGCACATGGTAAAATCTGTTTGATAGATGGGTGATAACCAGGCAAGCTACACTGACAAGAAAATTAAAAAATTTTACAAAAGGGCTATATACGCCTAGTAACAATATGAAAAGTGTGTTGTGATAAGGTAAAAACAAATAGACGCCATGTAAATGAGAGTGAGTATGCGAAGAACAGTTAAAAGGTATTAAAAAATAAACTGTGTGCATAAACAATGGAGGAAAGGACGGAATATTGTGTGTAGCAGGGACAGAAAATGACTGTTGTATCTGCACCAATATATACGTCGATAAGTCTAGTGTTGAGTGACAGACTGTCTTAGTGCAGTGCTCAACGAACAATAGACAGTGTATAAAAACAGTAGTTATTGATCCGTTCGGAGTCGAGTTAAACGAACACCGCTCGACGGGGACATTTAGTATGTGTGTTACGAAACATTTTCACGTGTTGAAAGACGCTCTGGCAGTGTACCAACCGTGGAGTGAGTGAAAATGTGTAGTACAATATGCGTGTGACGAACCTTGAATACCAGTGTCACAATGCCACAAGAAACCTGTTATCACGCCAAACCATCCTGTGCATACCAGTGAAGCGACGGCTTACTGAACAATAAACGCTTTTAACAAGTTGCATCTTCTTCCACAGCTAGTAATCTGTGTCCTTAAAGACAGTACACCGTTGTGGAATGTTTGTTTCATGCGCTACAACGGGGAGCCATGCGGAGAAGCCGAGACGAGTGCCGTACCGCCAGCCAGCCGGTCGCGGTAAACCACTGCCACTCGCCGACATCGGCGAATGGTTCGCCGCGGTTCGCGACTGCTTGGGCGCCACGTCAGCACGACGTCGCTGTTACTGAGAGCCGGTCGTCGAACCCAGCGGCGTCGGCACGCGGCGTTCCAGACGACGCTACTCAACAATTGCTTCGCGCCGCCAGCTCCGTACAACATTGTTGTCATTCAAATGAACTATCAAATATGTGTTTAATGCACTAACATGAATAGGGTTTAGTGGACACGAAATGACGTGACAAACATTTGTTTTTTTTCTTGAGTTATTCAATACGGACTCAAAGTATTCATTGGTTCAGTGATATATAGATATAATATGTTTTCGTCATGTTAATGAAGTATACTCGCATGAATGCTGGACATTTTAAACCAATTGTCGCGAGTAAATGCAAGGACGATTCATGATACTACTGTAAAAATTTGTAATAAGTGACTTTCATTACAATCCAAAACACAAATATTATATGGGTAACAAAGAGACTAAAGGTTTAACATGCTCTCACAAATAGCCTTTGTTATATGTGAACATTGGATAGAATCTGAACTTTTTGTGATCAAACTGGGTATTAAAACAAACCAGACGAGATGACCATGGCTCCAGCGCAGTTTTCCCAGGTTTTCTGATCGCACGTAGCCCGAATGGGGGAGCCAAATAAATGTAATGACCCTGGGACTAGGTTGACGGTCACCTCGCAAAGTGGAAGAACGGTATAAAAAGTGTAATTAAACCTACAGTGTAAAAGAACTAAGAAGTTTAAAGTGAATGATCCAACCAAGGTAATAGACAATAACCAAACAGACGTTAGTGGCAGCATATTGCCGAACATTTCCAACGTTAGTCAATTGCTGCCAGGGGGCATTGTAACGTCTAGAGAAACAAAAACAATATATTATGTAGTAATTAGAGAATTAGATGTATCATAGTGTGTCATTGTATAAAATTATGTATTTTTTTTTATTATTTATTTCTGAAAACGTCTGCGTCGGCGAGTAATAAAACCGACACAGAAGATAAATGTTAAACAGAGATTAAAAAAGGAACTAGTATATAATACGTGTTGAATATGAATGTCTTTGTCGTCTTAATTTGGAAGTTGTGCGAGTAAGATCTCCTGTTGTTGTCGTAGAGAACGCCAATGTAGCATTCTTTTGTCGAGACTAAGCAATGTACGCCATTACGTGTGAATTCACAAAGGTCTGTAATCACTGAGATATTTAAAGGTTTTAATAGAGTTGTTTAAATGAAAACTTGTATTATTTATTGTTAAGCTTGCTTGCATATTATCCCATCCTGTTGAGACATTTTTCAGTTATATAAATATTATCTGTGGTGCTGAGCTGCGTGGAGAACGAAGAGCCGCTGCCGCGGCGTATTTAAACGACTTACAATATAGTCGAGCATACCGCAAGGAAGCGGTAAAATAATAGTAAAATAATATTATTTCTTTTAGCTCCCAGACTGGCAGTGAAGATCAGCCGATTTTATGATGTGTTGCAGATTGACGCGGGCTGCTGATAGGATATAATTTACAGTGCAAATAATTTAATGTACCTTCAGAATCTGATAGGAATCTTGCTGTGCTCCGTTCTGATCTGGCAAACTTTATAGTGACAACGTATTTTTTAATGAGAGTCTCATGTTATTGGGCTAGTCGTGGTATGAAATAGCATTTTAACGAGAAATAAAATCCACTGCGAACTTGTGTTTTTGAACGATCACACGAACTGTAACATCAGCGTTCATAACAAAATAATTTCAACTTTTAATCACGATGAAGTAGGGAAGATGTATTGATTCTTAGCATGAGTTGCAGTTACGAAAAATCGTTCCTTAAATGGTAGGCCAGATACAGAACAATAAGACTTCCATATATACATTTTATTCCGCTAAAAGGTAATGATGATAAAGAAAAGCAAAGCACAGCATTGCTAAAAGTATTTCACGTAACTCTTTTCGTAAATGTGTTGTTACAAAGAGAATAAATAAACCAAAGAGCAACAATTTTACAATCTGCGTGAGAGTTGTACGTGAAAAGCTGACGAGATGTGCGTGGTGGAGGCGAGACGTGAGGCGGCACCAGTACATCTATCGCGGCCACGAAAGGAATGTAAAAATCTTACAGTGTTGCGAGCAGGCAGACAGATCGCAATTTACTTTCTACCAGAACCCAGAAATCTCGAGAGATTTCATTGTGTGACACACCCATTCACTAGTTGTACCGAGGACCAATTTGGCTCACTTATACGACAGAGCGCACAAGGATACCAAATGTCAAGGCTCGTAAACCAAAAACGAATAAGTGTGCCCTAAGCACTTGAGTAGTCCAAGACGTTTGAAGTCACGCTGTCGGTACAGTAAGAACTTCACCACAGGCACCCCAGTCTAAACCACTCACAAGTGAAGTCAGTCTCCGAAGCACCAACCACACATGCCAGAACATCGACCGGAAGACTCCCACAAGACCAAAGTCCAGCACCCAAGTGCCTTGCCCCTCTTCAGAAAAAAATCCGTTTTCCTGCAAAGTGCACGAACGACACCTTCATGCCGTCTTGAGTCAATTACAGGCCTCTAGAGGTGCTAAATCACTCCTCGCACACGACAGCCCAAACTCCCATCGAATCAGGGAAAGAGTTAAGAAACCTGCATTTCTGAAAAAAAAAAACAAGAAACCGCCTATTACTGGCTTTTTTAACTTTTCACGGAGGGGGAAGATGTTTTTCTCCGAAGTCGCGTCGGCTCCCACAAAACACTCGAACAGATACAGTCTTAAAGATTTTTATTTAAATCGCCCATGCTTTGGAGCTTCTTAGTCCAAGCTATGAGGTGTAATAAAGATTCCATCTCTAAGCGTTTATCAGACACCGGAGTGTCTCACACAACTGAGGCAGCTGATCGAAGTGGGTCGCAGGTCTATTTGCAGTATAGGTGAACATGAAAACTTGTAAATTTTTATTACACATGGCTCTCCACACAATGCACAGTTTAAGACTGCACTGTGTAGATGTGTTTCCTAGTCCATCGCCACCAGCCCAGCCTTCGGCTGGCGCCAATGCAGGTATCATGGCATTGTTCTGCTGGAGGCCTGTCTCAATAAGGGGCAGCACTCTCTGTCCTGTATGGCTGTGGACCTGTCCACCAAGACTTACTGCGCAATGGGCTCATCGCCAATTGCTTTCAACTCTAAACTTGCTGTTTCTACGACTTAAGAACCATAAAAATACCTTATGCTTTTAGCATCCTACCAGGCTCCATCAACGTCTGCTCCGGCCATTAACTTTCTAAAGTCTGGCACAAGATGCATCGGGTTGTAATGAAATCCTTAATAATTTTCTGTATATGAAAATAGGTCAGAGAGTAACTTGTCCTCTCTCAATCCTCCTAACAAATTGGTGAAAAGTGGGAGAAAAGTGAATGTCAGTTAATTTATTCTAATACTGTAGAATAAATGCTCCAGACAAAAATATGGCGACTCAGAACATGTTCCAGAATATCCTTATATCAGTGGTTTACTCCATTAGTGCAGTATAATTATCATTCCAGGATACCCAAATTTTGCTTTCAAATAATATTCATTTTGTACTTGAAGCGGTGGGTCGTGTTGTTTGAGATATGGTCTGTAACAGAGTCACGGTGTGTCTCAGTAAATGCGAGACGGGGTATTTTGCTGTTATGCTCTTCCTTCATTGTGGCAAGTGGTAGTCTGAGGTATGTTAAAGATGGCCGCTTATAGAACCTCGATTAATTTCATCCACATACCATACGAGCTGGTAGCGCGACTCAGTCAGGAATGTAAGGGCGGAAATAGCCAATTTCACCATTGCAATATAGCCAGCTAAAGTACTGTCGACGACAAAAAGTATACGAACTGGTCAGTCGACGCGTAAGGATTTCTTTGCAATGCCTGAATTCGAGTTTGTGCGCCACTACTACTGAGCCACCAGCCTCTACTGCTAAATGGCGCCGGCCGAAGTGGCCGAGCGGTTCTAGGCGCTACAGTCTGGAACCGCGCGACCGCTATGGTCGCAGGTTCGAATCCTGCCTCGGGCATGGATGTGTGTGACGTCCTTAGGTTGGTTAGGTTTAAGTAGTTCTAAGTTCTAGGGGACTGATGACCACAGCAGTTAAGTCCCATAGTGCTCAGAGCCATTTGAACCATTTTGCTAAATGGCGCGACCGCTACGGTTGCAGTTTCGAATCATGCCTCGGGCTTGGATGTGTGTGATGTCCTTAGGTTAGTTAGGTTTAAGTAGTTCTAAGTTCTAGGGGACTGATGACCACAGCAGTTAAGTCCCATAGTGCTCAGAGCCATTTGAACCATTTTGCTAAATGGCGCGACCGCTACGGTTGCAGTTTCGAATCATGCCTCGGGCTTGGATGTGTGTGATGTCCTTAGGTTAGTTAGGTTTAAGTAGTTCTAAGTTCTAGGGGACTGATGACCTCCCATGATAAGTCCCATAGCTCTCAGAGCCCCTGGAACCATTCTTTGCTAAATGGCGCAACATTTCTCTCGGATTTCTTTTCAAGGCAGCTCCAATCTCGTGCCTATAGGGCTACAGATTGGTCTCCACGCAAGACCGGAGACCGCACTTGCGCAATACGTGAGAAACAACCCGCTTTAGTAACTTCATTAGGATAGTGTAATTACACTCCTGGAAATGGAAAAAAGAACACATTGTCAGACCCACCATACTTGCTCCGGACACTGCGAAAGGGCTGTACAAGCAATGATCACACGCACGGCACAGCGGACACACCAGGAACCGCGGTGTTGGCCGTCGAATGGCGCTAGCTGCCCAGCATTTGTGCACCGCCGCCGTCAGTGTCAGCCAGTTTGCCGTGGCATACGGAGCTCCATCGCAGTCTTTAACACTGCTAGCATGCCGCGACAGCGTGGACGTGAACCGTATGTGCAGTTGACGGACTTTGAGCGAGGGCGTATAGTGGGCATGCGGGAGGCCGGGTGGACGTACCGCCGAATTGCTCAACACGTGGGGCGTGAGGTCTCCACAGTACATCGATGTTGTCGCCAGTGGTCGGCGGAAGGTGCACGTGCCCGTCGACCTGGGACCGGACCGCAGCGACGCACGGATGCACGCCAAGACCGTAGGATCCTACGCAGTGCCGTAGGGGACCGCACCGCCACTTCCCAGCAAATTAGGGACACTGTTGCTCCTGGGGTATCGGCGAGGACCATTCGCAACCGTCTCCATGAAGCTGGGCTACGGTCCCGCACACTGTTAGGCCGTCTTCCGCTCACGCCCCAACATCGTGCAGCCCGCCTCCAGTGGTGTCGCGACAGGCGTGAATGGAGGGACGAATGGAGACGTGTCGTCTTCAGCGATGAGAGTCGCTTCTGCCTTGGTGCCAATGATGGTCGTATGCGTGTTTGGCGCCGTGCAGGTGAGCGCCACAATCAGGACTGCATACGACCGAGGCACACAGGGCCAACACCCGGCATCATGGTGTGGGGAACGATCTCCTACACTGGCCGTACACCACTGGTGATCGTCGAGGGGACACTGAATAGTGCACGGTACATCCAAACCGTCATCGAACCCATCGTTCTACCATTCCTAGACCGGCAAGGGAACTTGCTGTTCCAACAGGACAATGCACGTCCGCATGTATCCCGTGCCACCGAACGTGCTCTAGAAGGTGTAAGTCAACTGCCCTGGCCAGCAAGATCTCCGGATCTGTCCCCCATTGAGCATGTTTGGGACTGGATGAAGCGTCGTCTCACGCGGTCTGCACGTCCAGCACGAACGCTGGTCCAACTGAGGCGCCAGGTGGAATTGGCATGGCAAGCCGTTCCACAGAACTACATCCATCATCTCTACGATCGTCTCCATGGGAGAATAGCAGCCTGCATTGCTGCGAAAGGTGGATATACACTGTACTAGTGCCGACATTGTGCATGCTCTGTTGCCTGTGTCTATGTGCCTGTGGTTCTGTCAGTGTGATCATGTGATGTATCTGACCCCAGGAATGTGTCAATAAAGTTTCCCCTTCCTGGGACAATGAATTCACGGTGTTCTTATTTCAATTTCCAGGAGTGTAGAACAATTTTCTTAATTCACCTCAAAAATTTCTTGACACATAAGATTGAAAATTTTAGTACGCTGCAAATACCACGATTACGATTTGAAATTTTTGTATACGAGGCATACATCTACATCTACAGCTACATTTATACTCCGCAAGCTACCCAACGGTGTGTGGCGGAGGGCACTTTACGTGCCACTGTCATTACCGCCCTTTCCTGTTCCAGTCGTGTATGGTTCGCGGGAAGAACGATTGCCGGAAAGCCTCCGTGTGCTCTCGAATCTCTCTAAATTTACATTCGTGATACCCTCGGGAGACATAACTAGGAGGAAGCAATATATTCGATACCTCATCCAGAAACGCACCCTCTCGAAACCTGGACAGCAAGCTACACCGCGATGCAGAGCGCCTCTCTTGCAGAGTCTGCCACTTGAGTTTGCTAAACATCTCCGTAACGCTATCACGCTTACCAAATAACACTGTGACGAAACGCGCCGAGTAGTGGATTCTATGTTGCTTTTAATACATGAAAGAACGCCATTAAAACCATAATTACCATTCACATAAAGAGGAACGTCTCTAAAAGACCAGCAAAGTGCCCTAGCAATAAAGATAATTTATAGCTTTTAATAACAAAATGTGATATTGTGAAGTCCATAGAACTCGATTTATTTATTAATTTTTCTTCTTCCAACACAGTCTATGATCACGAAAATTTTGTCCCGAGCTTATCGAATTCGGTCAATGGTGACATTTTTAAGTATGTTTAAAACATACCCTTGTATGATACAGCCACAGTGGCATTGTTGGGCGACCTCGCAGAAGATAAGTTTCGATTCCAGAAAAATGCTGGAATATGCGAGACCACACTGGCCCTCCGAATTATCTGCCATGATGTATTGAAGAACAGCTGGCTTACATTTGTACCATTTCTAGATTAATGGAAGCACTTAGGCAATGTTACGTGTAATACACACATTGAAATTTTGAAGCTAGCAGAGGTAAAGTACAGGGAACGAAATGTTAGTTACACTCTAAAAATGAAAAAGAAAACCGTAAACCGCGAGGGGAAATCGGTCCAAAGGATGTACATGTATAACTAAATAATAAGTTCCGAAAATTTGGATGATTTATTCAACAGGAAGAGCTTTCCAAATTCAGCAAGTTAGTAACACATTGGTCCACCTGTGGCCCTTATCCAACCATTTATTCGGATTGACATTGATTGATACCGTGCCAAATTCCGTCCAACTGGCACACCAGATCGTCAAAGCCCAGAGCTTGTTGGAGTGCTCTGACTGTAATACACCAAACGGTTTCAATTGGCGAAAGATTTGGCGACTTTCTGGGCAATGTAGTGTTTGGCAAGTAAGGAGGGACGCAGTAGACACACTTGGCTTGTGGGGACGAGGATTATCTTGCTGAAACGCGAGCCCACGAGAGGTTGCCATTAAGGGCAACAGAAAGGGGCAAAGAATATCGTCAACGTACCACTGTCGTTTAAGGCTGTCGCGGGTAGCAACCAAAGGGGTCCTGCAATGAAAAGAAATGCCTGCTCAGAGCATCATTCCTGGTTGTCTGGCCCTACCGCGGGTGACTGTCGGGCTTGTGGTGATCCATCGCTGTCTGGGTCGTCTCCACACACATCTACACTGATCAGCTGAGTTTAGTTCGAAGCGGGTCTCATCACTGAAGACATTTCTGCTCCACTCAATGAGACTCCAGATCGAAGATGTGTCTGGATACGCCTCCACACAGCGGTAGGATACATAGCTAACTGTCACCTGCCTTCGCTGTACCGATTTTTTTTCTTCTTTTTTTTGCGTTCGGTTCTGTCACGCCTTCTACGGAAACCAGACTGCAATTGTGAGAGTAGAAGGACATAAAATGGAAGCAATAGTTGAGAAAGGAGTGAGACAGACTTTTATCCCTCAAGCGATATTATTCAGTCTGTACATTCAGAGAGAAGTAGAGAAAACTATGTAAAATTTGGTGAGGTAATTAAAGTTCAGGCAGAGGATATGAGAACTGAGTGATTTACCGACAACTTTGTAATTCAGTCAGAGGTAGAAAAGTACTCGGAAAACTGTGAATGGAGTTAATAGTGTCTCGAAAAGGTGTTATCAGATGAACATCACAAAAATAGAGTAAGGGGTGGAATGTAGTCGAATTCATTCGGGTGTGGCTGAAGAAATTAGATTAGGAAACGGGACACGATAAGTAGTATATCAGTTTTTCTATTTGGGCAGAAAAACAACTGATGATAACCGAAGAAGACAGGACATGAAACACAGACTTCCTGTGTCGCGAAATCAGTTTCTGAGAAAGAGGAATTTCTTGAAATGCAGTATATAATTTATGGTTAGGAAGAATTTCGGAAGGTATTTGCCTTCAGTGTAGCCTTTTACGTACGTGAAACTTAGACGGAAAGCAGCTCAGGCAAGAAAAAAATAGACGCTTTTGAAATACGGTGTTACAGCAGAATGCTGAAGATCTGATAGATAGATTTAGTAACTAATGAGGATGTACTGAATCGAAAATGGGACAAAATAACTCTAAGGTACAAATTAACTACATCGAGGGAGGCATGAAGAAGAGTGTCGAAGATGAGTGACTACTGGATGATGTAAGATGACTTAGACGAAATTTACAGTTGGTGTGATGAATCGCAGCTTCCTCTAAGTGTAGGAAAATTTAAATGTGAATGAATAGGAAAACAAATCAATAATGTTCGGATACAGCATTATAAGTGTCCTGCTTGATACAGTCTCGTCGTTTAAGTATATGGGCGGATCGTTGCAGAGAGATATGAAATGGAACTAGGTACATGAGTACTGTCATTAGGAAGGCCTCGGTTTATTGGGAGAATCTTAGGAACATTTGGTTCATTTGTAAGGGAGACTGCGTATAGGACGACAGTGGGATCCGTACCAGGGTGGATTAAAGTGAGACAGCAAAGCAGTTCAGAGGTGGGCTGTAGATTTGTTACCAGTAGGTTCAAACAACACGACGGTGTTAAGATGCTTCAGGGACTCAAGTGTGAAAATCTGGAGGAAACACGACGTTCTTTACGAGGAATATTGTTGGGAAAATTTAGACAACTGGCATTCAAGGCTGACGACAGAATGATTCTACTGCAGCCAACACACATAAGTACCACAAAGATCACATACGAGAGATTAGAGCTTATATGGGGCCATATTGACAGTAGTTTATCCCTGGTTCTAGAGCAATATGAAAGGGTATGAGTCGTAGTGGTACGAGATACCCTCCGCCAAGCACCGTACAGTGGCTTGCTGTGTATATATGTGAAACGCATTTTGTTAATGGAGTGGCGTGTGAGGGATAAAAGATGTAGAGGTCGACTAAGGAAAGAATACTATAAGCATGTACAAATGGATGTAGGATGTAGCAGTTATTCAGAAATGAGAAGGCTTGCACAGGATAGGAGATTGGCGAAACCTATATGAAACTAGTGTTTGAATTGACGACCACAATACCAACAGTTTCTGCTGTTACGAACAGGCTAGTAATTAAAGTATTTAATGTAGAAACATATATTTAGCTGCATGTGCGAACAGAACTTCGCTAATTGTAGTTTGAAGGGAAAAACGTGAGAAGACCTGAATTGAGGTTATTTATAGGAGAAAACATGTCACCCATCAGAATCAACCATTCCCATTGCTTAGAGGTTACAGTAACAATTATGACGAAGCTGTTCAACGATATAAATAGTGTTAGGTACAAAAAAAAATACCGCTTAGTGACTTACCAAAACCCACAAGAGACAATTCCTGCCTATCCACTATTTTTTCTGAGAATACCTCTTCGTAAATGAAATGCATGTGCAAATAATTTAATACTGCTGTACAAAATTACATTTTCCTTTCGGCTTCATTAGCGAGAACAGCTGTTTTGCTTGATCGGACATGTTCATAACTATACGTAGTTGGTGCAGCTATCTGAATCAGCTTGCCTCAATTGGCAGTATACTATTGTTTCGAAGTGACTAAATTAGATCTTAGTGCGTCTTATAGGCAGCTATTTAACGCAGCTATTTTCATTTCGTATGCGGGACTCGGCTGTATAATTGCGCACTAAAGTGCGGCGCGGCGAGTAAAGCCTTGTGTTGCCGTTGGCGTTGCACATTATCTCGGGCGTGCGCCATTAAAACTTCGCCACCGAGACTGTAGTCATCTGAATTCCTCGCCGGCTCGCCGCGTTCTCCTTACAAAGAACTTTGTTATCTCTGAGAGATGCGCTCGTTGCGCAGCTGTGCCTATTGTGAAGGAACTTTAGAGGCTTATTACGAATTTCAATCACAAAGACTTTCATAATTAAGTCAAAGTACAAAGAAGCGGTTATATTGCGTAGGAGCTTTATAATAATAACTTTCTTTTAAAGCCGTTTGCTTTGGCTCATCGTACACAATAGTAATAGAGATGTTTCTCTGATATATCGTAGACGTTTTAGACACACTCACCTCTTTAGTCTGTCGTCCCATGTTACGTACACGACTGGTAAAGCTCTTGTCATTGTGCTAACTTTGCACTAGAATTTCTGAAGATAGAAATAATTCTGAAACGTGTCAAGCATACTTTGTCATCATCAATGCCTTTCTTCATCTGTATAACTACAGATCTACACATATTTACTGAATGGTCTCTAGCCGGCAATGTGACTTTATGGAACAACTTTATTGTTTACCATGTCTGTGCGCTTTTCTCTTACGATATACAGCTAACAATCTTCAAGCAATTCTCGTAGAGAACTCGTACGAAGCGTGTACTTAATTAGATCGGGTGCAGATGCTTCCTAAAGTATTCAAGTGCTGTAAGCCATTAGGTTTATGAAACCAATTACACCCTACGAGCTATCCCCAATTCTAACGTTATTACGAAGGAAGGAAGGAAGATTCGGTGTAACTTCACGTCTCCATCGAGATCATTAATGACAGAGCACATGCTCGGATGGTGTCAAGGAGCGGGAAGGAAAACAGCGGCGCCCTTTCAAAGGAACCATCACGGCATTCGTCTGGAGATCCTAAATCTGGATGGCCAGACGCGGGTTTGAACCGACGTCCTCCTGAATGCATTGCATCGCCTCGCTCAGTAACGTTACTACAAGGCTGTGCTAGTGGGAAGTAACGTTTTCATCAGATGGCTCTATGTAACAATGTAAGTACGCTATTTAGGTTTTCTTATTGGTAACGCCACTGTAAGTGGGCTGTTTATGTTTTCTTATTGGCAACGTTACGTAGCGCTCTGTATGAAAATCACTGGCTGTGCTGTGTGCAGTCTGTGGCTAGTTTGCATTGTTGTCTGCCATTGTAGTGTTGGGCAGCTGGATGTGAACAGCGCGCAGCGTTGCGCAGTTGGAAGTGAGCCACCAGCAGTGGTGGATGTGGGGAGAGAGATGGCGAAGTTTTGAAATTTGTAATACTGGATATCATGAACTGCTATATACATTATGACTTTTGAACACTATTGAGGTAAATACATTGTTTGTTCTCTATTAAAATCTTTCATTTGCTAACTATGTCCATCAGTAGTTAGTGCCTTCCGTAGTTTGAATCTGTTATTTAGCTGGCAGTAGTGGCGCTCGCTGTATTGCGGTTGCTTGAGTAACGAAGATTTTTGGTGAGGTAAGTGATTTGTGAAAGGTATAGGTTAATGTTAGTCAGGGCCATTCTTTTGTAGGGATTTTTGAAAGTCAGATTGCGTTGCGCTAATAATATTGTGTGTCAGTTTAAGCACAGTCTTGTATAATTTTTCAAAGGGGACGTTTCAACAACTTTATTCTGTTGACTCACCTCTCCCTGCACTACGATATAAGATAATAACCTTCCAGTAGTCCTCATAGAAATCATATGAAGCATGTACCAAATTAGATTGGAAGCAGATGCTATATGTCTGGGGTTCCAAAGGACCATGTGTTCCCCAAATATGTAACAAAATTTACTTTCAGTTAGTGAAGACAACATTACACAACAGAATAGGACGCATATGAAGATGAGAGATACGACGCTACCAGAAGAATTTGACCGAGCTCTGAAACACCTTATTCGAACTTACACGTGTTCAAGATATATGAGACCCTCAGATTTAATGGGGAATTTATAATTTCAGATCGAAGGAAAGGAGGTACGCACAGCTGTGAATATTTTCAACCTGTCATTTTAGTGAGTCATGTTTGCAAATTACTGACACGAATTATTTACCAAAGAATATGAGATATAGTAAATGCCGACCATGGGGAAGGTCAGTTTGGGTTCAAGACTAACGTAGGAACATACTAGGCAATACAGTCCCTATAACATGTCATAGAAAAGAAGTTAAAGCAAGGTCAAACTACTTTTGGCACTTTTATGTCTTCAATCGAGAAACTACTTTTGTTGTAAAGGAGAGTGTTGTAACTCGGAACTCGTTTCAGACTTTTATCTCTATCGAGCCCTATAATACAAGTTTAATTAATTTTCTCATTCCAGTTTCAAATAACAACATTCACTTTATGGCTGCTGCAATATTCTTGTGAAATTACAAAAATTACTGCGGAAAATTAATGTTCCTCTAAATGTGGAAAATTTTGCGCAGATGTATAGTCATATACTTAAGAAAGAAAATTTAATCAGTACAGGAAAGTGTTGCATTCAAGGAAATCTTAACAGTACACTACAGTATTGCTTATATGTGTGACTTTACAACAATACTACGCACTAATAATCAGTAAGAGAAACAACATTAAGAAGAAGTATTTTCAAAAACCAATTACAAATAAGTTTTTAAGCAGAAGCAACTGACACAATTTTCCAGTCTCATGACAGGAAAAATTTTAAGACATTAAAGAGTGTCAGTTAATTTGTAAATATCACGTGTTCCCTGGCAGAAGACCGCTTTGCGTTTCAGTACAGAAAATTCATGGCCGAGGAAGTACGGTTAAGTAACGACATGAGATGTCACTACTTTTAACTCACCATAAAATTATGTAGCTGATAAATTTACAATTTCCTTCAAATAGCTTTAAGATAGACTGAAGCGCCAAAGAAACTGGTAAAGGCATGCGTATTCAAATACAGAGATATGTAAACAGGCAGAATACGGAGCTGTGGGCGGAAGTTCTGACGCAGTAGTTACATCAGTTACTGCTCCTACAGTGGCAGGTTATCAAGGTCTAAGTGAGCTTGAACATGGTGTTATAGTCGGCGCAAGAGCAATGGGACACAGGATCTCCCCGGTAGCGATGAAGCGAGGATTTTCCCACACGAACATTCATGAGAGTACCACGAATATCAGGAATCCTGTATAACGTCAAATCTCCGACATCGCTGCGCCTGGAAAAATATCCTGCAAGAAAGGAACCATCGACAACTGAAGAGAATCGTTCCTCGCGACAGAAATGCAACCCTTCTGCAAATTGGTGCAGATTTCAACGCTGAGGCACCAACAAATGTCGGAGTGCGAACCATTCAACGAATGGTACCCTTGATGACTGCACTACACAAAGGTTTACGCCTCGCCTGGGCCCGTCAACACCGACATTGGACTGTTGGTGACTGGAAACGTGTTGCCTAGGCGAACGAGTCTCGTTTCAATTTGTATCGAGTGGATGAACGTGTACGGGTACGGAGATAACGTCATGAATCCATTGGCACTGTATGTCAGCAGGGGACTATTCAAGCTGTGTATAGGTGTGTTGAGTGTGCAGTTGGAATGACAGGTGACACGTATGTAAGCATCATGTCTGATCACTTGCATCATTAACGTGCATTGTGCATTCCGACAGACTTGGGGAATTCCAACAGGATGATGCGACATAACACACATCTAGGATTGCTACAGAGTGGCTGCAGGAACACTCTTCTGAATTTCATCACTTCCGCTGGCCACCATGCTCCCCAGACATGAACGTTATTGAGCATATCCGGGACGCCTTGCAGCTTGCTGTTCAGAGGAGACCTCCACCCCTTCGTAGTCTTCCGGATTTATGGACAGCCCTGCAGGATTCATGGCGTCAATTCCCTCCAGCACTACTTCAGACATTACTCTAGTCGATGATATGTCGTGTTGCGGCACTTCTTCGTGCTCGCGGGGCCCCACACGATATTAGGCAGGTGTACAAGTTTCTTTGGCTCTTCAGCGTATTATGCAAAACTAAAATATGTAGACTTCGTAGAATTTACATAACGCCGCACAGATCACAATCTCATGTCTTACAACAACAACGGAACAGTAGAAAATCGGGAAACTGCCTATGGTGGCTTATACTCCGCATTTCTTCACGTGTTTCCAAAATCGGTCAGTAGATCGAAACATCAACAAGGAAACTGTACTGTGGTAAGCACAGCACTCACCATCAGGCAGTCGATAGGTCGACAACTCACTCCAGAAACGCTGTACAGCCCAGCAATTGCCGTACGAAGAAGTCGCATAAGTAGCACCGTCAGGGGTGTAATAGGCGCCGGGGTTACAGCAGAGCGGCATTTCCAAATCAGCTCGCCTAACGAACGTCTTCTACTTGTGTGCTTCGTGAGGCATCGTCTGCTTCTAGCGAGTCCACACCAGCTCGTCGTCAGTGAACATTCTAGTGTGACAAGAACTGTTCACCATCCAACCTCAGCTTCTGGAATAGTAGTTGAACTTCAGGAGCTGCTGTCTTAGCCGATTTGAACAAAGTTGAGTATTTGTCATTATATGTATGTGTTTTTCTCATTAATTACTATCAGTGTTTCAGTATTCTCCATCGCGTTTCCCTCGGCACTCTATAAAGAAAATGAAGACGAGTCTAACCACTTAGGTGGAAGCATAAGCAGCCAAAGACACATAGGTCATAACCACCTATGGCGAGCTAACATGCACTCACAATCGACAACGTCGACAAGCCCCAGCTAATCAACAAAAAATGGTTCAAATGGCTCTGAACACTATGGGACTTAACTGCTGTGGTCATCAGTCCCCTAGAACTTAGAACTACTTAAACCTAACTAACCTAAGGACATCACACACAACCATGACCGAGGCAGGATTCGAACCTGCGACCGTAGCGGTCCCGCGGTTCCAGACTGTAGCGCCTAGAACCGCACGGCCACTACGGCCGGCAGCTAATCAACAACATTGACTGGATACGCCATCTGCTATTAAAGCCGACCAACAGGATACAGCAGGGAAGCCGACAACCTCGCACACTACATCTACATCTACCTGATTACTTTGCAATTCACATATAAGTGCTTGGCAGATGGTTCATCGAACCACAATCATACTATCTCTCAACCATTCCAGTCTCGAACAGCGCGCGGGAAAAACGAACATCTAAACCTTTCTGTTCGAGCTCTGATTTCTCTTATTTTATTTTGATGATCATTCCTGCCTATGTAGATTGGGCTCAACAAAATATTTTTGCGTTCGGAAGAGAAAGCTGGTGACTGAAATTTCGTAAATAGATCTCGCCGCGACAGAAAACCTCTTTGCTTTAATGACTTCCATCTGAACTCGCGTATCATATCTGCCACACTCTCTCCCCTATTACGTGATGATACTAAACGAGCTGCCCTTTTTTTTGCACCCTTTCTATGTCCTCCGTCAATCCCACCTGGTAAGGATACCACACTGCGCAGCAATATTCTAACAGAGGACGAACGAATGTAGTGTAAGCTGTCTCTTTAGTGGACTTGTTGCATCTTCTAAGTGTCCTGCCTAAGAAACGCAACCTTTGGCTTGCCTTTCCCACAATATTATCTATGTGGTCTTTCCAACTGAAGTTGTTCGTAATTTTAACACCCAGGTACTTAGTTGAATTGACAGCCTTGAGAATTGTACTATTTATCGAGTAATAGAATTCCGACGGATTTCGTTTGGAACTCATGTGGATCACCTCACACTTTTCGTTATTTAGCGTCAACTGCCACCTGCCACACCATACAGCAATCTTTTCTAAATCGCTTTGCAACTGATACTGGTCTTCGGATGACCTTACTAGACGGTAAATTACAGCATCATCTGCGAACAACCAAAGAGAACTGCTGAAATTGTCACCCAGGTCATTTATATAGATCAGGAACAGCAGAGGTCCCAGGACGCTTCCCTGGGAACACCTGATATCACTTCAGTTTTACTCGATGATTTGCCGTCTATTACTACGAACTGCGACCTTCCTGACAGGAAATCACGAATCCAGTCGCACAACTGAGACCCATAGGCCCGCAGCTTGATTAGAAGTCGCTTGTGAGGAACGGTGTCAAAAGCTTTCCGGAAATCTAGAAATACGGAATCAACTTGAGATCCCCTGTCGATAGTGGCCATTACCTCGTGCGAATAAAGATCTAGCTGCGTTGCACGTGAACGATGTTTCCTGAAACCATGCTGATTACGTATCAATAGATCGTTCCCCTTGATGTGATTCATAATGTTTGAATACAGTATATACTCCAAACCCTACTGCAAACCGACGTCAATGATATAGGTCTGTAGTTCGATGGATTACTCCTACTACCCTTCTTAATCCTGGTGCGACCTGCGCAATTTTCCAATCTGTAGGTACAGATCTATCGGTGAGCGAGCGGTTGTATATGATTGCTAAGTAGGGAGCTATTGTATCAGCGTATTCTGAAAGGAACCCAATCGGTATACAATCTGGACTTGAAGACTTGCCCGTATCAAGTGATTTGAGTTGCTTCGCAACCCCTAAGGTATCTACTTCTAAGAAACTCATGCTATCAGCTGTTCGTGTTTCAAATTTTGGAATATTCCATTTGTCTTCCCTGGTGAAGGAATTTCGGAAAACTGCGTTCAATAACTCCGCTTTAGCGGCACAGTCGTCGGTAACAGTACCATCGGCACTGCGCAGCGAAGGTATTGACTGCGTCTTGCCGCTTGTGTACTTTACATACGACCAGAATTTCTTCGGATTTTCTACCAAATTTCGAGACAATGTTTCGTTGTGGAACCTATTAAAGGCATCTCGCATTGAAGTCCGTGCCAAATTTCGCGCGTCTGTAAATTTTAGCCAATCTTCGGGATTTCGTGTTCTTCTGAACTTCCCATGCGTTTCCGTTGCCTCTGCGACAGCGTTCGGACATGTTTTGTGTACCATGGGGGATCAGTTCCATCTCTTGCCAATTTATGAGGTATGAATCTCTCAATTGCTGTTGCTACTATATCTTTGAATTTGAGCCACATTTCGTCTACATTTGCATAGTCAGTTCGGAAGGAATGGAGACTGTCTCTTAGGAAGGCTTCTAGTAACACTTTATCCGCTTTTTCAAATAAAATTATTTTGCGTTTGTTTGTGGTGGATTTGGAAAAAACGGTATTGAGCCTAGCTACAACGACCTTGTGATCACAAATCCCTGTACCAATCGTGATGCTCTCTATTAGCTCTGGATTGTTTGTGGCTAAGAGGTCAAGGGTGTTTTCGCAACTATTTACAATTCGTGTGGGTTCGTGGAATAACTGCTCGAAGTAATTTTCGGAGAAAGCATTTAGGACAATCTCGGAAGATAACGCACAAAGAAACCGCAAAAACTACCCTACGTTGGAAATACGATTTCTGACCTATCGGATACTAGACGATGATGACGAACCCAAGTGTTACAAGCATGCTGATGCTGACCGAGATGGCAACACGGCTACCCAGCTGCAGCCGCCGAGTAACAGCACCGTACAACGTCAAAGGTATCGACCTGCATGATATCCACTGCTAATGGAACCTAATCTTGCATGACCTGTCGCAGGTAGGAAGAAAAACGCTACTGCTCTTACAACCCGACCCAAATACTGCAGAGGTTTTTTCCCTTTGGCTCTTGCCTTGGCATTTTCTTCCTCTGCCCCACCAAACCACTACCCTTCGTTCAATTGTCGACCCAATGTATCTCTAGATGAGCGCGTATTAATTGTTAATCATAACCAGACGAACACAAACATATCAGTATCCAGATATTACCTCACTTAGTGAAAACTAACCGGTATGCAGAGATGACAGTAGACCTCTTGTGTTGCCCATCATGCAGCTGTGGGCGTGGAGGAGCTCCACCCTATATATAAAAAAAGAAAGAAGAAAACGAGTAAAATCTTCTTCTGTGGTTGTCTCAAAAGTACGATACAACAGAAAAATCATGAGTTCCTACGTTGACCATCCTCCATGCGCAGCATTCTCCCCCATCTGCACAACTGCGAAAGTATTTGACAACGTTGACCCATATACACTTTTCGAAATTATGGAGACAACGTGAAGAGAAACCAAGGAGCGACACATTTTCTACAACTTAAACACAAACCAAACTACAATTTTAGGGGTACAAGGATTTGAAACGTAAGCAACAATTGAGAAGGGAGCGAGAGAGCGTTATAGTCTACACCCGGTGGTATTCAAACAGTTTATGAAGCAATCTGTAAAGGAAATCGAGGAGCTTGGAAATAGAATTCAAGTTTAAGCACAAAAAATTTGTAATTGTGCCAGACAAAGTTGAGAACAGTGAATAGTGTCTCGAAAACATGAACGTCGAAGAAGTTAAATAAGGATAATGGAATGTCGGCGAATTAAATTAGGTGATGCTGAAGGAAATAGACTAGAAATTTATATATTTGTAGTAGTCGAAGAATTTCATATTTGTCAGCAAAGTAGCTGATGATGGCCAAACCAGAGGACATAAAATGCCTGGATCAGAAAGATAAATTTGTTGACACGGAATATAAATTTAAATGCCAGGAGGACCTCTCTGGTGGTAGTTTTGTGAAGCATAGCTTTTTACTGAAGCGGAACATGGATATTATACTGTTGAGACAAAAAGAAAATAGATTTTGTGCTATGGTGCTACAGAAGAACACTAAACGTAACATGGCTAGAACGAATTGGGGTAAAAATAAATTTGTGGCACAGTTAGAAGAAGGCATCGGTTTATAGGACATGGCACCATGGAATTGTAAATTTGAAATGAATCGAAGTTCGTGGGGTACAAACAAATACAGGAAAGAAGGTGCCTGACCAAGATACACTAGCGTAAATAGCTGCATGCTGTCAGTTTTCGGAGCAAGGAAGTGGCCCCTTTATGCCACAGAGATCGCCATGTTCCTGAACTCTTGCCACAGCATAATTTTATGAAACATATTGCATGGTGTGAGAGAAGATCCATCTACAAGCACATCATCTTAGCTGTGAAATGGATGTGAGGAACGCAGAGCGTATAGTGGCGATGGTGTACAGTGTTAGGCCACTATCACAAACAAACGATGCGAGCAGTGGTGCTAAATGATTTCGAACCCGGAGTTCAGTTGCGTTAATGGATTTTCCAGCGCATTACAGCGGCAAGTGCTTCCTTTGGTTATTCTGTTCACGGATGACACAATTTTCAGCGATGGTGTTATTTTCAGCCAGTCCATCAATCATGTGTCGATGATGAAAATGACCATTCCCCTCTCAGATCATCGCTGTCGATTTCTTATCAGTTTACAGGTTGTAGTCGTACAAGAGGAAAGAATAAAAGTTGTTTTGTACCCTACTCCTTGAATTTCATCCTTTACTTGTTGTCACATTCAAAGGGGACTGAATCTACTACTTTCCATGAGAAGTTTTGGTCTCAATATGGAGGCGCATCATAGTACTCACCGGCAAAAAGATGAGGCTCAGTATAGAATTTTGGATGACTCACGAGAAATTGATTTTCATATCTGGATCTGTGATTTCCTGTCAGAGATGTCACAGTTCGTTGTAACTGACGGAAAGTCATCGAGTAAAACAGAAGTGATTTCTGCCGTTCCCCAAGGCAGTGTAACAGGATCTTTGCTGTTCCTTATCTGTGTAAGCGATTTGGGACACAACCTGAGCTGCCGTCTTCGGTTGTTTGCAGTTAGCGCTGTCGTTTATCGACTAATGAAGTCACCAGAAGATCAAAACAAACTGGAAAACGATTTAGACGAAATATCGGAATGATGCGAAAAGTGGCACTTGACCTTAAATAACGAAATGTGTGAGGTCATCCAGATGAGTGCTAAAATGAACGCTTTAAACTTCGGTTACACGATAAATCGTCTAATCTAAAAGCCATAAATTCAACTAAATACCTAGGTATTACAATTACGAACAATTTAATTTGGAAGGAACACACAGCAAATGTTGTGGGGAAGGCTAACCAAAGACTGCGTTTTATTGGCAGGACACTTAGAAAATGTAACAGACCTAGTAAGGAGACTGCCTACACTACGCTTCTCCGTCCTCTTTTAGAATACTGTTGCGCGGTGTGGGATGCCTACCAGATAGAACTGGTGGAGTGCATCGAAATAGTTCAAAGAAAGGCAGCACGTTTTATATTATCGCGAAATATGGGAGAGAGTGTCACAGAAATGATACAGCATTTGCGGTGGGCATCATTAAAAGAAAGGCGTTTTTCGTTGCGACGGAATCTTCTCACGAAATTCCAATCGCCAACTTTCTCCTCCGAATGCTAAAATATTTTGTTGACACCGACATAGGGCGGAACGATCACCAAGATAAAATAAGGGAAATCAGAGCTCGTACGGAAAGACATAGGTGTTCATTCTTCCCGCGAGTTATACGAGATTGGAATGATAGACAATTGTGAAGGTGGTTCGATGAACCATCTGCCATGCACTTAAATGTGATTTACGGAGTGTTCATGTAGATGTAGATGTAGATGTAGATGTAGATATCGGAAAGAAAGGAATATAAAAATGCAGCAAACGATGCTTGCAGACAAGAACGCATACATGTCAGAAATGAAGACTGACACAGAGTGCAAAGTGAATAAAGAGGAGAAAGCGGCAAGTGGCATGACCCGATTTCACAGAATCTTGTCTCAGTGAAACAAGCGTCAAAATAAGCGAGCACATGACTCGGAATCGATTCTGAGGAAACGACAGTCAATGTTTTCCACTTAGATTAGATGTCTTTTAACGCACGACTCACTGAAACGAAATGGTGGCGCTGTGGCTAGCGTTGCAGCTTATAATTTATGCATCCCGTATTCGAAAACATCAGTTCTTTTCATTTATTTTATTATTTAACTCCGTTATCTACTTATGTCTGTTGTATTTTGCCACACAAATGTTTGTTATCGAGTCATAGGATACAAAGGCGCTAAGTTAAGTGTAGAATTGCAACTGGGTTTCGCAATAAGTGTCATGCATTTTTTAGATAATGTATGTACGTATCGCATTTTAGAGGATTACAATCTTTTTAAATTTTCATATTCTTATATTTCAGTCTTGTATTAATTATTATTTTTATTTTTATGTTTACATTTCGGGAAGTTATGGTGCAGCGATTGTAGAAACTTTTAAAATGTAGAAGTTTATAACACCACGATCATCGTGTGAAGGCAGGTTTGCAACAGTTACATTATTTTGAATGGAACTCACTCGAGAAAGGAACGTCGTTCAACTTGCTGAAGATTTTACGCATTAGCAATAATTTCGCGGCAAACCACGCATAACGAATTACTTTACAAAAGACAGGAACTGGCAGTTGGTTGTGAATCAAGACATAATACGGTCTTTTCACTGAAAACAGTTTCAAATAATTTTTTCATTCACTTTTTTTTATTTTCCTTTTTTATTCACCGGACGTGTAATTAGTAGACAAATAAGGACAATGCTACTTGAGTATTGGAAAATATTAGCGTGGTAGCGTTGGGTAGCTAAATTAAAACTGAAACTTAAGTAATAATCGCGGTTCGTACAAAATTTCGAAATAGTGACGCTAAACACTGTGCTACTATATACTCACAAAAAGGCACATAAAGTACTTCGAAAGCTTTGACCGTCGTTTTCTCAGAAACGGGCGAGTATCTACGGGTACGCCGACACACGTGTTCGTTTATTTTGACCCCTCTTCCACACAGTGTTGTTTCTGGGATACTGTATTACGGTACCTGCCGTGTTTTCTTTACAAGCAAGAATGCCTATTTGACAAATGCAAGACCTTAGAAGCATACATGACAAGGGGAAATATAGACGTTGCCCACAGACGTTTGGAGAAATGAGAAACAGTTGGTTGAACACCTTAAACACAGATACTTTAACTAGATGATGATATACACAGTACGGTCGCCGAATTTCATTCCTATGGACGTATTACTATAGTGTTACATGAAGTTGTTGGTGCGTGAAACCTCGGTTGGAAACGAAGAAACTTGATTGCTAGAAAGCTAGATGTACATCTTTTCGTACAGCGTATAATGAGTGAGCTACAAAATTTTATTCGCCATTTTTCTGCATGGTGCTAGTCATCAGACTGAACATCTGTCATCGTCGTAAGCGGTTTCTGTAAGGTGAAAGCCGTTTGTATCTATACAAACTACTTATTCAATTTCAGCAACTAGTTCCTAAGTACTTAGGTCCTTAGACCCTTAGTATTTAGATTAGGATTACCAGTGTCTGCATTCTTCTGACGCACTTACCAATAACAAAGTACTTTCATCCCCTAAAAAGAGAGCTGCGTGTCGTGTGCGTTGCGAACGTATCGTATAATTCGCCTTATCGGCCGCAAAACCCTGTGGTACAAGACAGCGACTTCCTGCTCTTCTGACCATAATAGCGACCAGATTCTTGAGGTGAATCTGGCCTGTCGACTTATCTCTAGCAACTTTCTGTTTCTCACCTGCGACAAACATCTGTGCGGAAATGTCTCCAATCGGGGATTTCGCTCTCTCGCTGCTGCTACTGGCACAAATCGTAGGTAGTAGCGAACTTCCTCCCTCCAGCGCAGCCCTGAAGCACTAGCACGAGATTACTGGTGTGCAGTAACGTCACCGATTAATACCACGCTATCGTCGGTCCGATTCGGAAAGTTGTTTGATTAAGAGGGGAATCAGCGTGCCTAATACCACTCTGGAAGTTAGCCCCATTCAATGCGGCGGCAGTTCAGCGCTAACCACGTGGCATTTGTAAGTCTAAAGTAATAATCGGAAATTTAAGACAACGGCATTGTTCATTTTTGAAAATCTTACGAAGATGGAAATCAGAACTGTCGTTCAGTACAGAGGCCGTAGTGATCGTCCTAATGAGAACATGCTGAAATATGGCCTCTTTACTATAATTAATCTACTTGTTACTGTTCAGCACCTATAATAGTGAAAAAAAATACAAGGTTAGGCTCTACCGCACATTGGGCCTAATTTGTGACAAGATACAATACTTTCAAGGACTCAACGTGTTATTTTTATTGGGACGACATCGACAGATGTACCCTAAGGAAATGTTTTGCTATAGGAATACCTTCATAGAGCTGACGATTGTTGCATCGCCTGTAATTGTAATTGTATTTACTTATTTATTTATTTGCATCATGGTCAGGTGTTTCCATTACCAGAGAGCGTAACCTAGACGATAGTAAATGTAAGAACATATGACTTTTCTTTGTCCGTACTTGAGTCTAGTTACCGATTTTGGAATTACACGAAGGGAAGCACACTGGAAAAATCCATAAGCAACTTCCGCCAGTTTATGTTGTTGGAAAACATGTGGTTGTCCTATGTGAAACATTTTTAGATGCGTCGAGCCCTGCACATTTAAGCGCTGTATGGTATTTTGAAGCTATTTGGAAAATATTATTAATTTTTCTATTACAGAACTTTATAACAATTATACAAACAAACACACACACACACACACACACACACACACACACACATACAGACAAAGATCGTCGAGTGAAATAAAATAATGCTAACTACAATGTTCCCAGTAACTTTCTACATTACTCTGGGATTTCGAGGTGAAAAACTGTGCAGAAATAAATCTGTAACCAAAAAACTACGACATATATATAAAAATTTTGTTTATTATCAAATTTGTGAATGCGATTCCTGAAACCGAAATTTTTACATGTTTGGAGGTTAAGGAGCAGTTTTTCTGTTATTTAATGGGAAGAAAATAAAAACTGCACTGATGATACGAAACGTGAGCAATACATATTTCTGGATAAAAGTGAGGGAAAAAGTTTGGTTGCTCAAGGCGAAACCTGTCTGCTCCTAACAACAACGATGTTGAAATATGATCTACAGGAATGAATATACTATCTGTAGCCGATTGTGCAGTGCTCTGAAAGAATCTGACACATAAAATCTCTATCTTAGACCCTGAAATTTTCATACATTTTGCTTCTCTTTCTGAATGTCTGCCCACTGGAAGCTAGAAATATTTGATAAAATTTGGTTTCCATCATCAGCTGTACTGTCACCAACAACAGGATGGGGAACCTGACACAAATGTTAGTAATCTGTTCTTTCTATACTACATTTTTCGCTTTTAAAAAAATTAAAACCAAATTTTACTTGGATATTTAAGTGCTACCACAATTTTAACTTTGGTCTACACAAATTGAGTAGTGTCAACACAGTATTTATTTGGTGACACGTAAAGTACGGCTGCCATTTCTTATACAGGGTGAAGAAAAATTCGCGGGCTCAGACTTCGCAGCGCAATTCCTCACATACTATCAATACAAAAATGTCTTTCACAGATTTCACCCTGCGCATATTTTCGGCTTAATTGGACGTTAAACATTGGCAATCTAGCAACACTGTAATCGCATTTACGGTAATTACGTGTGTCGGCATTAAGCAGCACAACTCTGCAGTGGACAGTGTTTAGGATTAGCGTGCGGGAGGTCGAGGTTTCGGCTCTGGGTTGAGGTGTATTTGTTTTTGTTTACTACATGTAGTCTGCGTGGTACACTGTCTGATGTCTTAACCATGTCTTAACCAGCGATTTCTTTGAGTTTTCTACAAAAAACTTGCACTTACACACTACGACTACAGAAATGGAAGTACAATCCGTTTTACAGGTCAGCTTTTAAAGAAGCCTTTTGCACGACATGGACGCGAATTGTTTTTACACCACTGCATCTTCTGGTTTGCAAACTTGTTTTCTGTGTGCCCTTCCCCAGTGGTCCCACAGATTAATACCAACTAGTATCCTTGCCAAGTTCAGCACTATTACATTTCGTTAAACTTCCGTCACCATTAGGGTTAGTAAATGGGCTTTTCAAATAATTTCCAAACAGGTATTATGTAAATGTCCGATATACGTGGTTTAAGAAACGTTGTATACACAATATTATACGGCCGAATGAAATTGGCAAATAGAAACAAACACGCCTCGAGACAGAATCGAACCCTCCTGCATGATAACCCAAAATTCTCTCCACTAGAGCAGCTGTACACCACTACTGCTATAGGCTGACAAGGTAGTTAACGTACATATGTTTTCTGTGTTACCAGGATGCCAATCTTTCACCTCCATTTGCTGCCTGAAATATGCACACGACGAAATTTTGTGACAGACATTTTTGTATTGCTAATATGTGAGGAAACGCACTGCGATGTCCGAGTGCGCGAATTTTTCTTCATCCTGTATAATGGAATTCCATCACTAAAACTTAGCACCTTGATACGATGAGGTGTTGTAAGGTACATTACAGAATGGGTATTAAGTTGCACTGACTTGAATTGACGAGTTTTATTCATCTGATTCGCGGGTATATTGTTTGAGGAATTCGTCTTTACTTCGGGAATATTTCCAGTGTTATGAAACTATCCCATTCCGTTTGAAGTGTATAGTTTCCGCCGGTTTACTCACAAACATTATACAGCAAGTTGAGCTTTGCATCGTAGCCTGACACAGAGGAGAAGCCGACTGCCACAAAGATGTAGTTTGTGGAAAATATGGTCGACACTAAATCGACACTTAAAAATTCGATGTTGGGCGAACGTTTCGACTTCGAGTAGTTGTTGTTGTTCTGGTCTTCAGTCCTGAGACTGGTTTGATGCACCTCTCCATGCTACTCTATCCTGTGCAAGCTTCTTCATCTCCCAGTACCTACTGCAACCTACATCCTTCTGAATCTGCTTAGCGTATTCATCTCTCGGTCTCCCTCTACGGTTTTTACCCTCCACGCTGCCCTCCAATGCTAAATTTGTGATCCCTTGATGCCTCAAAACATGTCCTACCAACCGATCCCATCTTCTAGTCAAGTTGTGCCACAAACTTCTCTTTTCCCCAATCCTATTCAATACCTCCTCATTAGTTACGTGATCTACCCACCTTATCTTCAGCATTCTTCTGTAGCACCACATTTCGAAAGCTTCCATTCTCTTCTTGTCCAAACTAGTTATTGTCCTTGTTTCACCTCCATACATGGCTACACTCCATACAAATACTTTCAGAAACAACTTCCTGACACTTAAATCTATACTCGATGTTAACAAATTTCTCTTCTTGAGAAACGCTTTCCTTCCCATTGCCAGTCTACATTTTATATCCTCTCTACTTCGACTATCATGAGTTATTTTACTCCTTAAATAGCAAAACTCCTTTACTACTTTAAGTGTCTCATTTCCTAATCTAATTCCCTTAGCATCACCCGACTTAATTTGACTACATTCCATTATCCTCGTTTTGCTTTTGTTGATGTTCATCTTATATTCTCCTTTCAAGACACTGTCTATTCCGTTCAACTGCTCTTCCAAGCCCTTTGCTGTCTCTGACAGAATCACAATGTCATCGGCAATCCTCAAAGTTTTTACTTCTTCTCCATGAATTTTAATACCTATTCCGAATTTTTCTTTTGTTTCCTTTACTGCTTGCTCAATATACAGAATGAATAACATCGGGGATAGGCTACAACCCTGTCTCACTCCTTTCCCAAGCACTGCTTCCCTTTCATACCCCTCGACTCTTATAACTGCCTGTATTTTACCCCTGCCACCTTCAGAATTTGAAAGAGAGTATTCCAGCTAACATTGTCAAAAGCTTTCTCTCAGTCTACAAATGCTAGAAACGTAGGTTTGCCTTTTCTTAATCTTTCTTCTAAGGTAAGTCGTAAGGTTAGTATTGCCTCACGTGTTCCAATATTTCTACGGAATCCAAACTGATCTACCCCGATTTCCGCTTCTACCAGTTTTTCCATTCGTCTGTAAAGAATTCGCGTTAGTATTTTGCAGATGTGACTTATTAAACTGATAGTTCGGTAATTTTCACATCTGTCAACTCCTGCTTTCTTTGGGATTGGAATTATTATATTCTTCTTGAAGTCTGAGGGTATTGCGCCTGTCTCATACATCTTGCTCACCAGATGGTAGAGTTTTGTCATGACTGGCACTCCCAAGGCCATCAGCAGTTCTAATGGAATGTTGTCTACTCCCGGGGCCTTGTTTCGACTCGGGTCTTTCAGTGCTCTGTCAAACTCTTCACGCAGTATCTTATCTCCCATTTCGTCTACATCTACATCCTCTTCCATTTCCATAATATTGTCCTCACATCGCCCTTGTATAAATCCTCTATTTACTCCGTCCACCTTTCTGCCTTCCCTTCTTTGCTTAGAACTGGGTTGCCATCTGAGCTCTTGATATTCATAGAAGTGGTTCTCTTCTCTCCTAAGGTCTCTTTAATTTTCCTGTAGGCAGTATCTATCTTACCCCTAGTGAGACAAGCCTCTAAATCCTTACATTTGTCCTCTAGCCATCCCTGCTTAGCCATTTTGCACTTCCAGTCGATATCATTTTTGAGACGTTTGTATTCCTTTTTGCCTGCTTTATTTACTGCATTTTCATATTTTCTCCTTTCATCAATTAAATTCAAAATTTCTTCTGTTATTCTAGGATTTCTATTAGCCCTCGTCTTTTTACCTACTTGATCGTCTGTTGCCTTCACTACTTCATCCCTCAGAGCTACCCATTCTTCTTCTACTGTATTTCTTTCCCCCATTCCTGTCAATTGTTCCCTTATTCTCTCCCTGAAACTCTCTACAACCTCCGGTTCATTCAGTTTATCCAGGTCCCATCACCTTAAATTCCCACCTTTTTGCAGTTTCTTCAGTTTCAATCTGCAGTTCATAACCAATAGATTGTGGTCAGAATCCACATCTGCCCCTGGAAATGTCTTACAATTTAAAACCTGGTTCCTAAATCTCTGTCTTACCATTATATAATCTATCTGATACCTTTTAGTATCTCCAGGATTCTTCCAGGTATACAACCTTCTTTTGTGATTCTTGAACCAAGTGTTGGCTATGATTAAGTTATGCTCTGTGCAAAATTCTACGAGGCGGCTTCCTCTTTCATTTCTTCCCCCCAATCCATATTCACCTACTATGTTTCCTTCTCTCCCTTTTCCTACTGACGAATTCCAGTCACCCATGACTATTAAATTTTCGTCTCCCTTCACTACCTGAATAATTTCTTTTATCTCGTCATACATTTCATCTATTTCTTCATGATCTGCAGAACTAGTTGGCATATAAACTTGTACTACTGTAGTAGGCATGGGCTTTGTGTCTATCTTGGCCACAATAATGCGTTTACTATGCTGTTTGCAGTAGCTAACCCGCACTCCTATATTTTTATTCATTATTAAACCTACTCCTGCATTACCCCTATTTGATTTTGTATTTATAACCCAGTAATCACCTGACAAAATGTCTTGTTCCTCCTGCCACCGAACTTCACTAATTCCCGCTATATGTAACTTTAACCTATCCATTTCCCTTTTCAAATTTTCTAACCTACCTGCCCGATTAAGGGATCTGACATTCCACGCTCCGATCCGTAGAACGCCAGTTTTCTTTCTCCTGATAACGACGTCCTCTTGAGTAGTCCCCGCCCGGAGATCCGAATGGGGGACTATTTTACCTCCGGAATATTTTACCCTGGAGGACGCCATCATCATTTAATCATACAGTAAAGCTGCATGTCCTCGGGAAAAATTACGGCTGTAGTTTCCCCTTGCTTTCAGCCGTTCGCAGTACCAGCACAGCAAGGCCGTTTTGGTTAATGTTACAAGGCCAGATCAGTCAATCATCCAGACTGTTGCCCCTGCAACTACTGAAAAGGCTGCTGCCCCTCTTCAGGAACCACATGTTTGTCTGGCCTCTCAACAGATACCCCTCCGTTGTGGTTGCACCTACGGTACGGCCATCTGTATCGTTGAGGCACGCAAGCCTCCCCACCAACGGCAAGATCCATGGTTCATTGGGGGTAGTACGATACACAAAATCAGTACCGATGAACAAAGCCGAAACAGACTCCTGTAACAACACGAAATCAGAATTCATAATTAAATTGTAGCTCGAGAAAAGCGTTGTATCGATTTTAGTGATGGTTTAAAGGAATGAAGACTTTAATGACGAGTTACTAAATGACGATAAATCTTTTTTTTTAGCATCTAACCGTTATTGAAATTCTGCCTATTGAGGAATGGGTGGCAAATGTCATTCATGATCCACTGCCTTACACAGCTCGCTTATTTAATATAAATATTTCTACAACGTAAAGTAATATATATTTCTAACACAATGAAGACGATATAATATGAAATTATCTTCATTATGAGGCTTTGATGCGACCTGCTGCCACTGGCAACTCCAACGACACATCCGAAAGTTGCTCACGGCCAAGAAACGCTGGGACTGGCGACAGATATGCAACCATCTTAATGTTATCCTACCTATCAACTCATCTAAGTACTGGTCAGCATTCCGCTGCCTCACCGGATTTAAATTACCCCCTACTACCCTCTCCTCCATGATGACTACCCCATTCCTGATAACCTTAGTAAGGCCAACCATTTTGCTTCTTACCTCTCCGATGTCCTTACCCTCCCTGACGATCTCCAGTTAGATTATTCCCTTTACCCTGATGTCCATGATCGAAATGAAACTTCTGCCCCTCCACTCGCTCCTGGCTTCCAGAACTTGGAAAACATTACTGATACCAAACTCAGTGCCCTGATCACTACTCAAGAACCATCTCTACACTTCGCACGAAATGAAACACCACTCCCAGTCACAACCGTGTTACCTATCATCATGTCTGTGAAGCTCCAGCCTCCCTCCTCTCCACACTGGCCAGACTCTACAATGTGGTCTTGTCCACCGGCTTCTACCCCGACCGGTGGAGAACCTCCCAGATCCTGATGTTCCTCAAACCTGACAAACCGCCATCTACTGTCTTCTCCTACTTTCCCATCAGCCTTACCTCGGTCTTCAGCAAGGTCCTGGAATCCATCCTCACCCAACACGTCCACCTGCATCTCCACCAGCACTGCCTCCTTTCCGCTACCCAATGTGGCTTTCGGCCGTCCTTCTCTGCTGATGACCTTCTACTTCACCTCACTCACCTCCTCTCTGTACAACCCAACTTCCGTCGCTCTGCCATCGTCCTCTCCGTCGACCTTGAACATGTCTATGCCTGCGTATGACATTCCTGTCTCCTCTTCAGGCCCAAACCTTCACCCTTCCTGTTAACTACGTCCATCTGATCGCCTCCTTTCTTTCCCACTGTCCTTTCTAGGTCACCATCGCTAACACGGATTCCTACACCCTCTACCCCTCCGCCGGTGTGCCCCAAGGCTCTATCCTCTCCCCTCTTCTCTACCTTCTATACATGGCGGACATGCCGCCGCCTTCACCCCCGCATCCATCTTCTCCAGTATGCCGATGGCACTACCTTCCTTGCCCTCGCCCCAACCTTCAGTGCCTCCAGTACCAATCCCATATTGGCTGGTAACCACTTGGTGTTACCAGTGGCTGCTCAATCTTTCTAAAACTCAGGCAATCATTATAGGCAAAACCACCCCTTCCTTCCGCCTCCTTGATTTTTATGTCACCATCTATGGCCTATTCACCTCACCACCATCCTCAAGGACCTTGGTGTCACCCTTGACCATTGCCTTCCTGGAAACCCCATCTCCGCACGATGCAAGCCAAGGCACATTCCCAACTCTACCTCCTCAAACTCCATTCTGGCCGCACATGGGGTCTGGAACCCTCAACCATCCTCCACACTTATAAATTCCTCATCTGCCCCATCCTCTGCTATGACCATTCTACCTGTATCTCCAACCCTCCCACCTCTAAATGCTTGAACGCCATGCACTCCGCCTCACCTATCGCATCCGTCTACCATACCCCACGCAGATCCAATACAAATTGATTCCCTTCCTGCACCTTATCCTTTTCCTCGAATGGATACGGATCCTTTACACCTCCCACAATCTCGACCCCCACACCCACTTGTCTCCCCATCATCGCCCATCCTTGCCTGTTGCCACATTTGTATTCTTGTATCCCACCTGCTCTCCATCTTCACACCACCCATACCCTTTCCTAAGGTGGCTTCCGCCAGCACCCCCTCCCTGATGATGTCCTGTCCATCTACCCCTCATACCAGCTCTGACTCTCCTCTCGTTCCCGTCTTTTTCCCCCAGGCTGTGGCTAAGCCATGTATCCGAAATATCCTTTCTTTCAGGAGTGCTAGCTCTGCAAGGTTCGCTGGAGAGCTTCTGTTAAGTTTGGAAGCTAGCAGACGAGGCACTGGCAGAAGTAAAGCTGTGGGGACGGGGCGTGAGTCGTGCTTGAGTAGCTCAGCTGGTAGAGCACTTGCCCGCGAAAGGGAAAGGTCCTGAGTTCGAGCCTCGGTCCGGAACACAGTTTTAATCTGCCAGGATCTCTCGTAGAATTACTACTCCGTTCTCCAAAGTTCTCTACAGGCGCCATCGACTGTGGCTGTCCGCTGGTTGTTAGTGTTTTTCAGACTTGTCCTCTAGCAATTCCTGCTTCGCCATTTGGCACACTCTTCAGTCTCACTTTTGGACTTCTGTATTCCCTTTCGCTTGCTTCATTTGCTGTATTTCATACATATTATCCCTTACCTTTCATCAGTCTGCATGTTATCCAGTGATTTCTAGTAGGCTTTGCGGTTTTGCTATTTGATCCTTTACTGCCTTGTGAACCACGATTTATTTTCAAAGAATATTCCTAAGAATTTATTTTATTTGCTAGCGGTTCATCAAGAACATTAACACATTTAATCACACTATGTAAGCATGGAGGTAGTTACCAGGGAGTAACTGATGAAATCATAACCAAATTTATTTTAACAAATGGGAATTTTATTCACTTTAATAGTACCTAAAAGCATTTTTTTAAAAATGAAACGGATTTAAAATTATAATCAGAAAGCACCCTCTAAATATCAAAGTTGCAATTTATTCAGAGTCAGAGAGAAACAAGTTTTAACTGTATGAGCTTTCGGGCAGAGAACCTTTTGACACGGCTGTAGTTACGACCGCTCACAACAGCCTCTGAAAGACTACACTGGTACAAATCTGCAACACACCAGATAACTTTAAACTAAGAGTTTTAACGATTTACACAAGCACACAAACTATGCACCCCCTGTAGGAGGGACGGAAATGGTGCAAAACACTAACAATTGAAATATTAACCTTGCCACCGAAGGTGCAACTTGATTTTAACTTCTAAGAAAAGTGTTACGGTGAAAGAGTGGCATCTTTATATACTAAAATGATCATTTAAATAAAAGCCCATGAAATGAAGTCTTATATAAAATTCTACAAGGTTGGCCAAACAATAGTTAAGATGCTCTACAGTACACAGATACCGTCTCTCAAGATCATAGGCAATAATATCAAATCTTCCAAAGATCAAAACATATTTCAGGTATTAGGCCGTTACACTGCAAGCAATAAATTCGTTAACATACCAAATCCGACAAACATGACAGAGCCAGCTACTAACATACGATAGATTGATAGGGACATTACCGAACAACCCGAACCGCTGGTTGCTCTAACCCGCCCCTACTCCACAAGGGAAAATCGGACCACCCAATTTGTAAACAACCACCTTCCCACTGGTGGGCAAACGGAGAACAATGGTGGGACGACCCCAAAGCAAAACGGCTGGTGACCTCACCAAGAAAACAAGTAGAATTTAACAAGAGTAAATCAAACTAGATATCACCAATCACTTAACTTCTAATAAACTGCGATATCTCGATAAGACCTGGCGCAGCACCCCGAAATCGTTCTCCCGAACCGTCCGCTGCCAGCCGCTTCAACGGACGCAGGAAGGCGCGCCGATCTCCCGTCTCACGGCGTCGCAGCTTGCACCGGCCAGACCGCTGTCGTGGGTTGACTCCTGCTGCTCTCGTGTCGACCGCGAAGTCACTACCCCTCGCTATACGCCGTGGCCCACTGGACTCACGTGGCGACCTCATATGCGCCGACCTCAAGACAGACAAATAATCTTGTGTCTAAGTGCGCGACCGACCAACCGATCCATCCAACCGCCAATGACCATTGCCTGAGCAAACTCGAGCAGACTGGCGGCCTAAAGTGCAGACTCAGATGCACGAACTAAGCCCCGACCGGGCGACCACTCACTGAGTTCTCTTACTGGCGGAGTGGAGAGACTCTCATTTTGCCGGCTTTATAGGTTGATCCGAACGACAGACATACTAGCACTCCGAACGACAAACAGCCACTAACTGCCTAACAAATGCGGACGAGAGACAGACTAACAAGCTGGGTACGAGAGACTGACCCAGACTGACCGACTGGTGAGATCATAGCGCCCCTTAAATGCACGTGAATAGGCAACCTTGCCCTTTCCCCCGCAAAGGAGACACAAAAGCTGCGATTGCCACAGTGGCGCCGCCACCAGAAACGGAGGGCAACTTGTTCACACTACGCGCTGCTGCGCGCTCTTCAAAACAGCATTTTTTACCACGGCTCACCTTGTCCGCCACCGTAGCTGAGTAAACAGCGTGGCATACGGCCACTCAGAGGGTTCGAGTTGATTTACCTGTACTGCCAGGGATTTTTTACTGACGGGACGACTACTACGGAGCATATTCAGCCTCTTATGGCCGACTTAGGGGTTACTCTACCGTTCAGTAGCGGTTCCAGTGGAAAGAAAGCTGACAGAGACCGGGAGAGCTGTGTGCTGAGCATGTGGCCCTCCATACCGCATGCAATTACGCTATTGACAGAAGATGGCACGTCTGGGACCAGGCGGCCCAATGTTCCCTCTCTTAGCTCTGCTGCCTTCCCCACTTCATCTCTAATACCTCACTTTTCATCGTCCCTTGTATTGCTTTGCCCTCTTCAACGTTGCCTAATGCTCCCTGCTAGACGCTCAATAACCCCTGGTTCCTTCAGTTTATTCAGGTTCCATCTCCTTCATTTGCTCCCTCGTTTTTAATCTGAAGATAGTACTTCAAAATCTAAATCGTTTCCGATCGTTGTAATGCCTTTTGAGAGTTGTCTATGACGCCGTCATGTACAGGGCATAGGCAAAATAATGTGAACAGTGGCAGTAATGAGATGGTTGTGTTTGACGGTCAACGACACAGGTAAGGCACGTGTCGCGCTGGACTGCACGTTTTCAATACGGATACGGACAACGCATCAGAGCAGGTTTTTTTATGTGTAGTGCACACGTCGTATTTGCATTCAGAGGCCGAGGTTGACGTGCAATTGAAAACCTAATACAGTTACAAAGAGGGCAGATTGTGGAAGTCCGTTTAGCTGGAGCATCAGTAACCACATAGCCAAGAGCATCTGTTTCAACAGTCATGACAGCCTACACAAAACATGGAAAGACATCGTCGTATAAACGTAACAGTGGACGCAAATCAAAATTAAGTGACAGAGATCGTCGTACGCTGACACGAATTGTGCCAAAACAAAACAAAACTACGGCTGCTAAAGTGACAGCAGAGCTCATTAGCCATCTTCGAGACCCCGTATCTATCGACACTGTCCACCGAAAACTCCATAAAGCGAATATTCATGGACTACCCGCCATACCGAAACCATTAGTGACGACAACCAACGCAAAGATGCTTAAAGCATGGTGTCAGGAGCCTAAATCTTGGACCGCTCATCAGTGGAAACATGTCATATGGTCCGACGAGTCGCCGTTTTCGTTATTTCCAACATCGGGACGGATTTACGTCTGGAGAACGCCAAAAGAAGCCTACGATCCTGATTGATTGATTCCAACGATTAATCATTTAGGTTGACGTGTGATGGTGTGGGCAGCCATATCATGTTATACTGTTTGGCCCATCATTACTCTCAAAGGCCGTGTTACAACCAACGATTATGTGAACACTTTAGATGATCAGGTGCACCCCATGATTCTTATGTTGTTCCCCAACAATGAAGCCATATTTCACCACGATAATGCATCCGTTCACACAGCCAGGACATTACAATCGTGGTATGAGGAACATGCAGTTAGCCAGCACAGTCCCCGGACTTGAACATTATCGAAGCATTGTAGGTGGTGGTTCACGGTGTGGGTTCCTGTTGTCAGTTCCTAGTTCATGAACCACGGGCAACGTATGAGTGGCCAAGTAAGTGGTCCTGACAGTCGGGATACCAGTTACTTTGGAATAAGGCTGGGCATCTCGGACATATTCTGAGTCGTGGTCACCTTTGTGCTCAGACGGCGAAGACTACCAAATCCACCGGTTAGTCCCTCAACCGTTAGGGGTAAAACTCAATGGGACCTGGGGCAAGTAAGGCTAGCACCTGCTTCCCTGTACTTTAAATATGATTCTGGAAACAATCAGAGAAAAATGCCTCGGACCTTTGGAAATGATGGAGTCCCACCTCTAATTGACAAACCAGGGACTCCTAAGATACGACTCGGCAAACGAATGGTAACGAGATGGAGAGCTATTAATATCAATGGGGGCTACTCTGGGAAGGATGTAGAGCTGGCAGAGGTTGCAAATAAGATGGGGTTGGACGTTTTAGCTGTTAGTGACATTCGGGTAAGGGGTGAGAAGGAAGAAAAATGGTTCAAATGGCTCTGAGCACTATGGGACTCAAAATCTGTGGTCATAAGTCCCCTAGAACTTAGAACTACTTAAACCTAACTAACCTAAGGACATCACACACATCCATGCCCGAGGCAGGATTCGAACCTGCGACCGTAGCAGTCGCGCGGTTCCTGACTGAGCGCCTAGAACCGCTAGACCACCGCGGCTGGCAGAAAGAAGAGGAAGTGGGAGAATACAAGGTCTACCTGTCAGGAGTCAAAGCAGGAATAGCTCAATGGGGTGTAGGGCTTACATCAGGAAAGAAATGGAACCCAGCGTAGTTGCAACAATGTATGTAAATGAACTACTGCTATGGATAGATTTGACAGCGTCTAGCAAGAAAATTAGGATTGTGTCAGTATATTCGCATTGTGAAGGGACAGATCAAGATAAGATGGATAGTTTTTATGACGCACTCAATCATGTAGCTGTTAAAGGACAAGGTCGGTGTTCTGCTCATGGGTGATTTTAATGCCAGGATTGGAAATCGAACAGAATGGTATGAAAAGGTTATGGGTAAATTTGGAGAGGATATGGAGGCCAACAGGAACGGGAAACAACTCTTGGATTTCTGTGCCAGTATGGGCTTAGTAATCACAAACTCCTTTTTTCAACATAAGAACATTCACCGGTATACTTGGGAAGGCAGGGGAACCAGACCTGTCATTGACTATATATAACAACACATTAGGAATTCAGGAAGGCTGTGAGGGACACATGAGTATTCAGGGGATTCTTTGATGACACTGATCGCTATTTAATCTGCAGTGAAATTGGTATTGTGAGGCCGAAAGTGCAGGAGGTCAGGTCCATATGTAGGAGGATAAGAGTGGAGAAACTTCAGGATAAGGAAATCAGGCACAAGCACATAACAGCGATCTCAGAAAGGTACCAGTTACTTGAATGTAGTCCATTAAATTCATTGTAAAAGGAATGGACAAGGTACAGGGGCACAGTACTAGAAGTGGCTAAAGAATGTCTTGGAACAGTAGTGTGTAGAGGTAGGATGAAGCAAACAGCTTGGTGGAATGACACAGTCAAGGCAGCCTGTAAAAGGAAAAAGAAGGCGTATCAAAAATGGCTACATACTAAAACTCAGGTAGACAGAGAAAGGTATGTTGAAGAAAGAAACAAAGCCAATCAGATAATTGCAGCATCCAAGAAGATATCTTGGGAAGACTTTGGAAACAGGTTGGAGACTTTGGGCCAAGCTGCTGGAAAACCATTCTGGAGTGTAATTAGCAGTCTTCAGAAGGGAGATAAGAAGGATATGACAAGTATTTTGGACAGATCAGGAAAACTGCTGGTGAATCCTGTTGATGCCTTGGGCAGATGGAGGGAATATTTTGAAGAGTTGCTCAATGTAGGTGAAAATACGATCAGTAATGTTTCAGATTTAGATGTACCATGGGATAGGAATGATGATGGAAATAGGATCACATTAGAGGCAGTGGAGAAAATGGTCAATAGATTGTGGTGCAATGAAATTAAGTCGGAACTCATCAAATACAGTGGAATGTCAGGTCTTAAATAGCTACACACGATAATTGAAATGACCTAGGAGTCGGGAGAGGTTCCATCAGACTGGACGAAAGCAGTAATCACACTAATCTTTAAACATGGAAACAGAAAAGATTGTAACAACTACAGAGGTATCTCTTTAATCAGCGTTGTGGGTAAAATCTTCTCAGGTATTGTTGAAAGCAAAGTGCGAGTATTAGTGGAGGACAAATTGGATGAAAATCAGTGTGGGTTTAGGCCTCTTAGAGGTTGTCAGGACCAGATCTTTAGCTTACAGCAAATAATGGAAAGTGTTACGAGTGGAACAGGGAATTGTATCTATGCATTATAGATACAGAAAAGGCATATGACCGGGTTCCTAGGAGGAAGTTATTGTCTGTTCTACTAGATTATGGAATAGGAGGCAAACTTTTGCAAGCAATTAAAGGTCGTTACATAGATAGTTAGGCAGCAGTCAGAGTTGACGGTAAATGGTTCAAATGGCTCTGAGCACTATGGGACTTAACTTCTGAGGTCATCAGTCCCCTAGAACTTAGAACTACTTAAACCTAACTAACCTAATGACATCACATACACCCATGCCCGAGGCAGGATTCGAACCTGCGACCGTAACGGTCGCGCGGTTCCAGACTGTAGCGCCTAGAACCGCTCGGCCACCCCGGCCGGCAGTTGACGGTAAAATGAGTTCATGGTTCAGAGTAGTCTCAGGGGTAAGACAAGGCTGCAGTCTGTCTCCACTGTTGTTCATATTATTTGTGGATCATATGGTGAAAACAATAGACTGGCTGTGTGAGATTAAGATATGTGTGCACAAAATAAGCAGTGTCGCATATGCGGCTGACTTAGTTGTGATGGCAGATTCGATTGAAAGTTTGCAAAGTAATATTTCAGAGCTAGATCGTAAATGTAAGGACTATGTTGAAGATTAGCATCTCCAAAACGAAAGTAATGTCAGTGGGCTCTGAGCACTATGGGACTTAACATCTGTGGTCATCAGTCCCCTAGAACATAGAACTACTTAAACCTAACTAACCTAAGGACATCACACACATCCATGCCCGAGGCAGGATTCGAACCTGCGACCGTAGCAGTCGCGCGGTTCCGGACTGAGCGCCTAGAACCGCGAGACCACCGCGGCCGGCAATGTCAGTGGGAAAGAGATACAAACGGATTGAATGCCAAATAGGAGGAACAAAGAACAGGTGGACGGTTTCAACTACTTAGGATGCATATTCTCACAGGATGGCAACATAGTGAAAGAACTGGAAGCGAGGTGTAGCAAAGCTAATGCAGTGAGCGCTCAGCTACGATCTACTCTCTTCTGCAAGAAGGAGGTCAGTATCAAGACTAAGTTATCCGTACACCGTTCAATCTTTCGACCATCTTTGTTGTATGGGAGCGAAAGCAGGGTGGATTCAGGTTACCTTATCAATAACGCTGCGGTTACGGATATGAAAGTAGCTAGGATGATTGCAGGTACTAGTAGATGGGAACAATGGCAGGAGCGGGTCCACAATGGGAAAATCAAAGAAAAACTGGGAATGAACTCTATAGATGTGGCAGTCAGAGCGAGCAGGCTTAGATGGTGGGGTCATGTCACACGCATGGGAAAAGCAAGGTTACCCAAGAGACTTATGGGTTCAGCAGTAGAGGGTAGGAGGAGTCCGGGTAGACCAAGGAGAAGGTACCTGGATTCGGTTCAGAACGATTTTCAAGTAATAGGCTTAACATCAGAAGAGGCACCAATGTTGGTACTGAATAGTGGATCATGGAGGAATTTTAAAAGGGGGACTATGCTCCAGACTGAACGCTGAAAGGCATAATCAGTCTTAAATGATGATGATGATGTAGGTGGTACTGGTGCGCCTCCCTCGTCACTACAGGGGTTAGAAGAGGTTCTGATCGAACAGTGGCATAACATTCCACAGGAGACTATACAATGATCATATGCCAGTATTCCAAGAAGACTCGCATCTCTATTACGGGCAAATGTGGTCAAACCCTTATTAATAAACCATTCCCAAGTAACTACAGATGTTCACATTATTTTGCGTGTCCCTTGTGCGTAGTAAACTGCTTCCAGACGGCTTGCCCATTGCTGATGTGTACAGTGACAGCGCATTACCGCGCGCTTGTCCTGGTGGTGGTGGTACGCCGCCGGTTCCTTTAGGCGTCGCCGAGGCGACGGCGCCTGTTGACGACGGCGCCGTCAGGTGATCCGGCGCCGATACAGCGTCGCGCGGCAGTTTTACGTCGTTGGCCGACACTTCCGGCGCGATAATGACAGCGGCCGAGGTCTTTCTTGCGGGCGACTCTCGCTTTATAGTCACCATAAAGGTCGCTTGCTTCGCTACACGTGTTCTTCGCCGAGAAACGACGCAGCCAGCCCTTATGGGGCAGGAGCGGACAATTTCTTTTTCTATTTCTTTAGTAGACGCCCCACGGACGTTCGCGTTCTCAGGTCAGCTGCTGCTAGTGATGGGACTGTGTTATGTCTGCGTGACAGTCGCGCAATTTGGTCTCGGCGTCGTTTTTCAGGCTGCTGGTTGTTCGCTGTTAACTGCTGAGAGTTACGTACCGCCTCCCACCCTACCCCACTCACAAAGGAAAAAGTACACCCTTCTGGAAAGTGCTGGAAAGTTTATTCTTTTACTTTATAGGACGTAATGCTTTACTTATTTCGTCCATGGCATGGCGCAGTTATTTTCTTCTCTAAGTGCTCGCATTTCGCTTCTCAGAGCCGCCCTTAAAGCTCAATTTTATTCGGCCATAATGCCAATTTTTGTGGCGCAGCACTAAATCAGCAAATGTTCCGCACTATAAACTTAAAATATTATTTTATTTACCATACGTTCATGATTACGACGGCAGCGTGATATTTGATCTTGATCTCTGGCAGGATAAAGGAGTTGTGGTTCGCGAACACAGCAGAATTTTGATGGATACCAGTGTTAGAGTCTTGTACATTTCGCCTCAGTCTGAACGGAGGTGACGATAGCTGACGCAAATGGCAAAATCAAAAGACAGACACTGCCTTTACACAGAGTTAGATGCAACGGTGCCTAGGAGCGAGCAAGGGATACCATTGTTGTAGCAGGAAAGTGGTTGAAGGACGTTGAATCGACGAGGAGATGATTAGGTGTTGAGTATCAATTCTTCATGACAGACAGCACAAATAGCCGTCCTCTCTCTCTTATATACAGGCTGGTCAATGATAGTGATCACGCCAAACATCTCACAAAATTAGCATCAAACGAAAAAATAAGAACAACAAATCTGTTCGAGCGTGACGGGGGAAAACAGATGGCGCCACGGATGGCCCTTTAGATGGGGCTGCCATAAGTCAAATTGATAGAAATTCCATTTTGTTAAATAGGTACCCCAACATTTTATTACATATTTCTATAGTGCGTAAATAATTATGAATATTTGATTTGTAACATTTGTTTCGCTTTGTGATGGAAAGCGCTGTAATATTCTCACAAATGTAGCAACGCACCCAATAGCACTGTGTGCAATTCATTACGTAAATTAGGTATGATAATACCCTTGTCCAACCTTCAGTATCCGCCTTCCTTATCCCACACGGCTCCTGTACGACCTCTTCCCTTTCCCCCACCTCCTCCTTTTCCTCCAACATCTGCATGTCCTTTACAGGCTTCATCCCCCCAACCCCTGCTTTCCTCCCTCCTCTCCACCCCCGCCCGTTGCCGAACCTCTATCACTGTAAAAGAAGAGCTGAACGCCGGCATTACACGCATCAGTCTGCACAATAAACCTCTTGCTAAAATCCGGTACCCCAAGAACCGGCGGATTAGCTATGGCTGTTTTAATATGCTCGAAGGCAGCCTCCTGGGCAGGTTCCCACTCAAAACGCACACCCTTACGGCGTAACTGATTTAAGGGTGCCGCCAGCTGAGCAAATTTGAGGACATGACGCCTAAAGTAATTTGCCATGCCTATAAATTTTGCGATTCCCCGCTTATCAACAGGAGGAGGCAACTCCGGCAGGGCTTTCGCTCGCTCTTGATCAATATGAATACTCTGACCGGAGACAATGCCCTCCCGCTTAGCCAGCGTGATTTTACTAGGTTTGACCGTCAGACCAGCTAGCCGCAACCTCAAAAGAACTTGCCGAATATGCTCAAAATGATCCTCGAACGCACGACTGTAGATAACCAAGTCGTCCAAATAATTGTAGACACAAACTTCATGTCCCCAAGAATAGTGTACAATAAGCGAGTAAGCACTGCCGCTCCGGTGGCTTACCTAAAGGGAGCCCTGTTAAACTCGAACAAGTTCATATCCGTGCAAAAGACGGTGACATGTTTACATTCTTCAGCCAAAGGAATTTGATAATAGGCCTGATTCAAATCGAGAACAGTAAACCAATTAGCCCCGGCAAACCAAGTAAAAGAATTATGCAAATCGGGCAAGGGCACTGACTCGAGTACAAACTTGGGGTACAAACGCCGGTAACCCACAATCGGTCTGAAATCCCGCCCCTGATCCTTAGGCACCAGAAAGATTGGAGAGGCATAAGCGGAAATATTGGGTCTGATAACTCCTACTATCAGAAATATCTTAGCCCTGAGTATCTTAACCTTCGGGGGTGAGTGCCGATAAGGAAAGTGTCTAACGGGTGTGCCATCGGACAAACGTATTTGATATTCAAGAATGCTGGTAACCCCCAGGTTATCGCTGAGGAGTTGAGAATAACTGTGTAACAAGTCGCGCAGCTGGGACGCCCGACTGGGCGAAAGGTGGTCTAGATCAAATCGATTAGCGGCAACGTCCACACCGAAAGTCCCAGCGGTTCGGCCTACTCCAGGTTTTCGCACTCATAAAGGCCAAACTTCTCACTAGAAGCAAATATAAAGGAAAAGGTGCGTCCAGAATAATCCCAGTTCCATCAATGAAATTACACCCCAATATTCGATTAATAGGGAGTCCCTTAACCAAGGCTAGGGATACAGGCCAGGAAAAATCAGCAACCGATGATTAGTAGCAACCTCCAAGCCGAAAGTCCCGGCGGTTCGGCCTACTCCAGGTTTTGCGCACTCATAAAGGCCAAACTTCTCACTAGAAGCAAATATAAAGGAAAAGGTGCGTCTAGAATAATCCCGGATTCATCAATGAAATCACACCCCAATATTCGATTTATAGGGAGTCCCTTAACCATGGTTAAAGATACAGAACAGGAAAAATTGGCAACCGATGCACTCCCCCAGACCCAACCCTGCAAAGGCAACACCTGCCCATTGGCCACCCGATATCTCTGCACTGGGCAGGGGACCGAACGTAGTAAGATGCCCAAATTCCAAAAACCATTGAAGACTCAATAATGACAAAGAACTGACGCAATCCTGGAGGGCGCAAAGGGACTCGCCACCTACCCGAACACAAAGGCAAAAGGGGCGACGTGGGGGGTGATCACGCGGGTACACCAAGGCCTGAAGGTTCGAACCCGGGTTCGTGGGGCAACCCAGTGTCATGTATTACCTATAGGCGCGCGAGTCTGACCACAAGAGCGTACCAATTGAGCTGAATTTTCACATCTGGAACAACGCCTGGGTTCCCTTTTACTAATTTCTACAGATGTAGGCAATTTGGAATCGACAACCATGTCGCGCCTCGCAAAGTCCCTGCGTCCGTGGTTCTCCAGGGGTAATGCGGGTGGTGCTATAACGGCATCACGGAGTTTTCCCCAGGTTTCAGACTCCTTACCAAAACTAAAATGCGACTTATCCGCCGAATGCATTCCCTTGAGTACAAAAGAAACTAATTCACGTTCTGGTAGTTCAATCAACAATGCCAAAGAAGCTGTGTGGACTCTATCAAGATACTGATAGAACTTCTCGTCACCCCGCTGCACTTCCCAAATGTGGCGGCACTCAAGTTGTTTCCGAACCCCGGTGGTCAACCGCAGACTAATTACAAGTCCCCTCAATTGTTTCACGGAGAATCTTTCGGCCATGGTTCGTGAGAAAATGCTCTGCAGCTCGTCTCAAGCTAACGGGTACAGCAACGACAAAACGATGAGGTGCGGAATGCGAAAAGCGGCCGCGTGCTGTTCGAGACGAACCAACAACCACGGGAAATTCTCTACTTGATCAAACCGCTGTACCAACTCTGTCAGACCTTGAAAGAAATAAGCCAAAGGGTTTGGCAACTTAGCAAACGCGGCGTCCAACTCAACGGGCGCCGGAGCCATGCCACTTTCGGACAGGCCTTCATGTTCCCCTTTATGACGCAAGTCACTTTCCTCAAGCTTCATCCCACCCTACTTCAAACATTTAAGTTTAAATTGCAAAACACTTACCATATATCCCAACTCCGTGGCCAATTTTCTATGTTAATATCCCAGATCTAAAGTACTTAAGTCGGCCACCCGATTGGTTAAATGCGCTAACTGTGCTCGGACCCGACCCAACTGACTGTCAATAGGTTGGGTTCCTTCTAAGAGACCAATAGTGTCTTCAAGGCCCTTAAGAGCCTCACCGAGAAATTGGGTTGCCGCACCAGTCTCACAGCTGCCAAGGTGACGTCAACTGGCTGCAGCATGGCTGCACGCAAATGGGCCACCAATTCTGGAGCACTGCCCTCCATCTAATGACGCCTTATTGCCAACTCGTAAACAAGATGGTCCCTTCTCAGCAGGCCGATCCCTGGACACTGTCTGACTGCCATTGTCTTAAAACCTGAAACAATAACAAGAGAAAAAATAACGTGCCACAGACACAATCGAAATCAAAGTGAAGCCGACCGCAACTAGACTGGAAAGCACGAGCGCAAACCACGCTCTGCTACCAGTGAAACTACTGCTAAATCACGCAGGGCTAACAGGTAATTAGGGTTGTGGAATGCGCCAAGGGAGTTGCATTCGGATTCATTTCACAATTGTAATTTATTATCATTTAGTTCACAAATACACTTTCGAAAGAATTAAATTTGCTTCGCCGCTGTAGGCCTTTAAACAGATGCTCAAGAATAAGTTCAATTTTGAGAAGACATGACACACAGTTAAATTTACAAATAAGATAAATCGTATATGTAAATGAGATCAGCATGTGGAGCGGCTGAAGGCCGCCGGATTAAATCTTCAAAATTCCAAATATACTATCATGATTATTGAAGGCAGAAGGCCAAAATGTTTTAAGATACTCTCGCGTCAGTCGGCCGTCATAATTTAATATATTATTATTATTACTTTGATTGTTGCCGACTTACGTGGTGGGCCTTAATGAAAATGATATTTCATTCAATTTTGATGTACGGTAAAATGCTTTTGTGAAGTTCTACCTTATAACAATATTAATCTTAAATTATTTGGCACGTTAATGAATGTTAGACTCGCTGAATCTTAAAACATGAGCATACAAGTTAAACATTGAAATAAACTTTTCGTATTAATTTCCTCGGCTAGTCAGTTCACTTTAAAGCAAAAGATCTTTAGTTATTAATTACAATTGCGGCCCACACACGCGCCAGAGTATTTTTTCTTACCTCCGTTAACCATTTCATTGTAGTCGGAGTCCTGGCTCTGGCTCTCGGCTATGGTACTGAAAATAAGAATCTTAAAGCTACGTATTTTCTGCAACGCCGGGCGGCTCTGGAGAAAAGTTAATATTATGTTAATAGCGGGCGAGTTTTTCGCTTCCGCTAATTTTTCGTAAGTTAATATCGCCACGTAATGGCGTCGTTGGCTGCATCGGCCGCTGCGACTGTTGAACTGTAAATTACTTGAATGCAGGTTAATTCAAGGAAGGCGGACATGAAATCGGGATCACCTCTACAAATTAAAAGTGCACAATAATATTAAATCAATATATTATCTGCTTAACTCATACAAATATGCTTACATTTGCCAGCACTCGCAAGATGTCCGTCTATACACAACCAAGACAAGAGAAGAAGTGAAGACGACTAAAAATTAACAAAAGAGCGTATCTTGTCGTCTCTTTACGTCATTTTGTTACATTTCTTTGCACTCGAAACCTACACAGAGAAATTATTATTTTACGGGTACATTATAAACAATCTGTATCATTCAAGTTTTAAATGTCCCTTCCTTATAAATACTGTTTTTAAGTGTTTTCTTATTACCTCACTTGGGACGCTATACTGTTCCCCGAAATGTTTATGTCATAAAAAATGTTCGTGTTTTTTGACATAAATATTTCCTATTTCATGCCCACAGTGTCCACACGCAGATTTTTCTTCCACAGTCTACATATGTCACATCGTATGTTTAAACCGTTGTAAGTACTGAGGTTTGTTGCACACAAAGTGTAATACAGATGAAGTTATTTACATAACAATATAATGTACAATTGGTTACGTATACAGTCATGTACAAAAGGACATAGAATACAATTAGTTTCATTTTGGCTGCTTCTTTTTATTGTTGCAACTTTTGCAGTGTTGAAAGGTATACAATCACGAGTTAGCCCGCGATACTTGAAGTCCCAGGGGTGTCAACTGTTCGCTCCCCATTTGGCGCGGCCGTAGGGAAACCCTGGGTAAAACCTCGGCGGAGCGACAGACTAACTGCTTTGGTTACTTTCACTTAATGGTTTCTGGGATGTCATTGGAGTACAGGATGTGCATACATACAAATAATTTTTTGTTGCACTATGCAAAAAATGAGGTAATTATAACAATATATCGCCGTTATTGAATACGGTGTCGTTGATGGTCTACGCCGCGACGTTTAGCTCGCGACGGCGCCGGGTGGTGTGTTCGGTGCTCGGTGTTCGCGGCGTCAGCGGAGAGGTCAACGGCCGCTCGACGCCAGCGTGTCTCTCGCCGTCGCGGAACGTCAGAATCAGCTGATAGGCTGCACGGTTGGCGATGCGCTTCTGTCTCGCCCGGGCGTGGCGGAGTGGGATGATATCTGCCCCCCCCCCCCCCCCCGCGCTTGTTGACAGGAGTCAGCTCTGCCACGCATCTCCGACGTAGTACATGAAACATACACACAACCAACGTAATATTTGTTTCCCGCTGCAGATTGTTACGCTAGTGAGAAAGATGCATTTATTAGTGCGGCAGTTGTTGTTCAGTTTTCGCCAGTTTCCGAGTGTCAAGCTAGCGCTGTCCTGCAGAATACGTGACATGGATCTTCTCCCGTGAATGCAGTTTTGATGGACCACTGTTTCCATTACACGTCAGTTTTTGTCTTGATAAAATTATTTATGTTTTCGCCGCACTCGCAGGCACTGGTGACTGTCCCAATACGAGCTTAGCACAAACATTCGCCGTTCCTGCGGTCGCTGTTTTGCAACAGTCCACGCATCGCATTCCAATCTTGCATTATTGTACTCACTGAAATTACAGTCTGTCCCAAATATATTGACTGTGGGTTCACTAATTCACAGTTTTTCATGCGTAATATTGGCGTTTGGCGTCTTCACCGCTGTTGAACGTTCAATACTAGCACTTCACTGTCCGTATCACAGTTTCACCTTCACAGTTTTTCACACGGTTTAAAGTAACTGTTTCGATTAGTTCACAAACACTAATGTATTTCATTCAGTCTGAACTGGATTTTGGCTCGTGCTGGATTTTACCAGTCTCTCGCTCTAATTATCTCTTTTCATTTTCCACTTAGAGTCGTACTTGCCTTCAGATTTTTTGACTATACAATTGTATTTCCGTCTCATCTGAGGTAAGTCCCCATGTCTTGTCTGCCCACTCATTGCGTACTTTCCCTCCAGAGCCAGGCTCAACTTTACAAAACTTTGCCTCTCGCATTTTTGTACACATTTTATAATCTAGGCCTAGCGTGCAAGTTCCTAGATTAGTGTTAGATTTGTTACTTTTGTTTACACGATAAATTCGTGCAAATCTCTGCCTTAGCTGATGGCAATATATTTAAACAGAGATTAGCGGTAGTCTCGTTTACTGATTTGCTTTGTACCTTGTGCACAACACATAAGGTACCTTAGGTGATGTACACCCTGCACTCATGTTGTTTAGTAAATTATGATTGAGCATATTTCAAGATCGGTATAGACATAAATACATGGAACAACATATATACTATAATATTGAATTTTAATAAGTTTCATTACTACTACAGTTCAAAAATATTCATGACACACTAATGAAAAATTCTTTCATCATTACATGTTGTTGAATTTTTTCTTAAATATTTTTAAAGCATTTTTAAGAATGAAATTTGTAAAATATTCTTAAACCTACGTTCATTTTTTCTTTCAAATTGCAATTGCTTAAAAATACTGTTATTCCTTAACATCTACAAAACTGAATCGCACTAATCTTGTGTGCCTCATTGTCTTTACGTATTACACTAAAATCTGAACATTTACACACAGAAAAAAATTACGCTATAAACTTAACCTACTACTCACATATGTAAATGATTCTCTACTGAGCGAACTTCTTTAAGTCTTTGTAAGTATTTTTCTTATTTCCTTCATAACAGTGTCCTTCCTTGACCACAAGATGGTGTAGTTAGCGTGACAGAAAGTATCGTGAGGTACCACTTCGATGTTATAGGTGTAGCCCTCGATAACACCGGGTTTTTCCGAAAGCACATTCTCATAATCTGTAAGTAGCTGAGTCAATTCGTTTTGTTCTGCTTCAGTCAAATGTTCTGACTCCCTGACTTTCATGGCTATCGGTTTCCTTTTTTTCCTCTTTGCCTTCAGTAATAAATTCTTTATAATATGCTTGTCCCGTACTTAAGTCAGAATATAAATTCATTACCTGCATAACTTCAAATCTAGACTGAAAGCTCCAGCAATATTCACCGTGCAATTCCCGTGTCCTCACAAATGGCAAAATTACACGTCTACCCTCATTCATAAGGCTTATTTTCCCGCACAAGAGGTCGATTTTTGCGTCCCTCTGGCGTAAAAATTCCATCCCCAGGATGCAAGCAACACCTAATCCCTTAACTGCTAGGGACGAGCTTTTCATTGCTTCATTTCCTACCGTAAACTCGACTTGCACCTGGTGCTTTATGATATGAGATTGTGCAGCTATTGCACCTGTTACACGACAATTCTTCACTGGCAATACTGGTATTCTATTATTTTGACTCAAGTACTTGTAAAAATTTGCACTCATGACATTGGTTGACGCACCGGTATCGACTATTATCTGTATTGGTGCTCCGTACATATCTGCCTGCAATATAGCCTGCACAACACTTTTGTCGGTTCGGTTACATTTCTGCGGTATGTCTACAAGTTCCTTTTCTATTTTTATTCCCTCATTGTATCTCAGCATACAAAGTTTATGGCTGTCATCCGTGAATGTGCCCTCACTACACCATCCTGCAGCCAACAACGGAGACCGTATTGTGGCTGTCTTTAGTTTAATGGATGAGCATTAGTGGGTTGACAGTTGTCTGTCACTTCCACTAACCTCACATTGTGGTTCTGGTTGTTGTTGTTGCTACTGTTGGGTTGGCCGCCCTGCCTCCCCGATGGCGTATTTTGATACTGTGTATGGCCCTGGTTTTGCGGTGGTCGGTTTTAACTTCCTGCCATGTTCTGTGACGGAATTGGGTTGGCGTTCCATTGTGGCGCTGTGTTTTTTTGCCACTGTGGTGTCGGTTCATTACTACCACGCCACTGGTTTCGGTTGTTCCGCCATTGCGGATTGCCGTTACCATTATATCCATTAGTCATACGTCCATCATGATGTCTCGGATTCATCTGTCCGCCACTGCTTACATTGCTTTCCAACGCAGACAGTCTCCGCGCGACTTCCTGTTGCCAATTTGGCAACTCCGCTGTCACACGGGATTTGATCTGTGTTAATTCGGCATGTAGTGTGGCAGCGCTAGCGTCAGTATTTACACTCGCGGCCGCAGTCGCTTGTTCTACAGCTGTTTTTTGGTCGCTTTCAATCTTAGCAGATATCTTGCGATCCTTTACTTCTAGCCATACATTAAATTCTTTTACGACTTTTTGAGCTTGCACTTCCAAACATGTATCAACACTTTTCCGTCCATCTATCTCCACATTATCCACGCGGTTGGTTAAAGTTTGGACATTGTCTTCAAGCCTAGCCTGCGATATCTGTAGTTTTTGCATCTCGCCGGCTAAGCTTTGCACAAGATCGGGTATTTCTTTGCACGCGTCCCGCATCTCGGCAAGTTCGCTTTGGATACGATCTAGTTTCGCTTCACTGCGCTGCTCTTGCTCACTGAGCTTTTGCGTAAATTCTTTCCCTTGGTCATGTAGCATTTGCGTTAATTTTTTCTCCTGCTCATGTAGCATCTGAGCCAGTTTTTCGTCTCTTTCCCTATCTCTTTCTTCGAGCCTTCGCAGAAATTCAGCGAAAGGGTCTGCAATCGGTGAGCATACTGGTGCCCCGCTTAATCTAGCACTTGATTGGCCCCCCTGCCCAGCCAGTGGAGTTGTTACTCTATTCGCACTCTGCTGTGGAGCGTCATTCACTATCCACAAATCCTCGCCAGCCGCTCCGGAAATTATGTTACCCGAGGCGGTGGCTTGGGATTCGTTTACGTTTTGCAAATGATCCTCACTTTCCATACTAACAGAATTTTGTTCTTCTGGTACGTATGCTTTAGGTTGTCCTATCTTACCCATACTAAATTCACTTTAAGCCACTGACAAATCTTTAACAGTGATACACACACGAATAATTCTCCCCTCCAAAAATAAACATATAAATACACAAAGATTAATTTGCACTTTACTTACTGTTTTTTCACCGAAGGTATCTCATGTGCATATGGGTTCGATATTCCGCACAGAGCTACACAGGATGCTTGCACAATAGGCCTTACCTTTATTTTTCTTTCTCGTAATCCTTTTTCTTTTCTACACTTTTTCTTCCCCAGCTCTCCTCAGGGTGTGGTTTTGTTGTTGTACATGTAAAAGAATTCGTATAGGCATTAATACTTTACAACAATTAGACACATACATAATTGCATTCATTACAATGGAGTCAGATTTAGTAAATATCGTATTTTCTTTGATAGGGCCCCAAAGTTGCGGCGCCAATCTCGCGTCCATCAGCCGCCGTAATTTAATATATTATTATTATTATTTTGATTGTTGCCGACTTACGTGGTGGGCCCTAATAAAAATGATATTTCATTCCATTTTGATTTACGGTTAAATGCTTTTGTGAAGTTCTCCCTTTTAACAATATTAATCTTAAATTATTTGTTACGTTAATGAATGTTAGAGTCGCTGAACCTTAAAACATGAGCATACGAGTTGAACATTGGAATAAACTTTTCATATTAATTTCCTCGGCTACTCAGTTCACTTTAAAGCAAAAGATCTTTAGTTATTAATTACAATTGCGGCCCACACACGCGCGAGAGTATTTCTTCTTACCTCCGTTAACCATTTCATTGTAGTCGGAGTCCTGGCTCTGGCTCTCGGCTACGGTACTGAAAATAAGGATGTTAAAACTACGTATTTTCTGCAACGTCGGGCGGGTGTGGAGAAAAATTAATATTATGTTAATAGCGGGCGAGTTTTTCGCATCTGATAATGTTTCATAAGTTAATATCGCCACGTAATGGTGTCGTTGGCTGCATCGGCCGCTGCGATTGTTGAACTGTAAATTACTTGAATGCAGGTTAATTCAAGGAAGGCGGACATGAAATCGGGATCACCTCTTACAAATTAAAAGTGCACAATAATATTAAATCAATATATTATCTGCTTAACTCATACAAATATGCTTACATTTGCCAGCACTTGCAAGATGTCCGTCTACACACAACCAAGACAAGAGAAGAAGTGAAGAGGACTAAAAATTAACAAAAGAACGTATCTTGTCATCTCTTTAGATCATTTTGTTATATTTCTTTGCACTCGAAACTTACACAGAGAAATTATTATTTTATGGGTACATTATAAAAAATCTGTATCATTCAAGTTTTAAATGTCCCTTCTTTATAAATACTGTTTTTTAAGTGTTTTCTTATTACCTCACTGGGGACGCACAGAAAGAGATAAGCAAACACTCAATAAGATGGCTGAGGGCCACAAAGTTAAATTCTGCAAATTAAGGAAAACATATATATTGCAACAATCGTTTACAAATTTCCTTTTGCAAAACTAACGGGGGAAGGCCCACAATAACTTGTAAAATCTTTCAGAGGAAATTACAGTAACCTTTCAAGAGCAGAAGGCAATAACGTTTGGACTTGAAGGAAACTCTGAGAACATGTTTCCAGGGCTCAAGGCCCTCATTTAACTTTGCCCAATCGAAAATATAAAATACAGGAAAGCCCCAAAAAACCTGTTTAAATAAATTTCAGCAACATTAACACTGCTAAAGAGTAATTAAGGAACAGCATTCAGGAACCTCCAGGGGATCGGTCTGCCTTACTTCACTTAGGCGAGACAGGCGGTGAGCCCAACTACACTCGATTCGTCCGAACCCAACCAAGGGACAGTCACGGGCCGTCCAACCCACTGCTTGCTTGCCACGACGAAGTACACAGGAATTCAAGACCCCAAAAGGATTACAAGTATCACTATCCCGAAACAAACGCCTATTGCCTAAGAATTACGTTAGTGGCCAGGGCAGGTAACCAGAACACTAACGGCCACAAGGCAGAGAATTCCGCTGGTGCACTTAACTATGGATAGTTTAATCAATTCCACCTGACGGCGGCTACCTCGAACACTTCACTCGTTGTTGCTTACAGGAAACACTCCACAACAGCAACGCCGGAACTAACGACGTAATGCTCAAAACTACTTAACCTTCACGTCTTGGGTCGGCGAGCGACGATGCTCGTACCGATGGGACAGCTCCAGACAGACTCCAATACTGCACAGAGACCACCAAGAGGCCCAGTCGACAGCTGCACGGAGATGTCCTCAGACAAACCGACCGATCAACAATCCACCAAATGTCAGGCCCGGCTTATGTGATGCGTGGCGGCAACGTTCGGGCGGGAGATGTCCACGCAGGGCTCACTGCTGCTGCAAGCCGACGACTGGCCGGCTCGGGCTAGGCTCCAGACGCGTTGCAACTCCTTGGCAGGGCCCAACTCACGACCCGAACTACTGCCGTGACCTCTCCTCTTCACTCCACGACAGATGACTACCGGGAAGTCATAGCAGCCGAGCAAAGATACTATCAGAGGGGATATGTCGATACGCGCTACTAGCGCCGATGACGGTCAGGCAAAACAGCAACTCGGTAACGCCAGTAATTTGAATCAATGTGGTGAGATGGAAATACGTTGAAACAGGGTGGAAAATACCAAATGGTGGGACGGCGAGCCATGCACGGCTCACAATCCTTCCTCCGCACTCGTGACCGGGACACACTCACTCGCCACCAGCAATTACAACAACACATCCAAAACGTGCCTACTGCGAAGAGACACAGTGCCTGTCGACAGACATGCACACATCTCAATGCCACACTCCCGATAAATTATTCCAAATATTGGTCTGCTTTCCATCGCCTTACTGGGAATGGCCCTACCCTGCAGTACCCTCTCCTCATTGATGACCATCCCTTCCCTGATAACTTCAGTAAGGCCAACCACATTGCCTCCCACCTATCTGATGTCTTTTCCATTCCAGATGATCCCCAATTCGACTATCCCGTCTTTCCCTATGTCATCGAATGCACGGATACCTCCACTCCGCCCCTTGCTCCTAGCTTCCAGTACTTGGGCCACACACCACCATCTGAAATTAACACTCCCATCACTACACAGGACATCAGCCTCACACTATGCACTAAACACAACACTGCTCCTTGCCTCGACCACGTTACCTACCGCCATCTGAAACACTGCCCTCCCTCCTTTCTTGAAGTCCTTACCACCCTCTACAACCTAATCCTTGCCACCCAACCTATGGAAAACTTCCCATATCCTTATGTTCTCCAAACCCAAACCCATCTGATGCCTCTTCCAATCGCTCTATAGGTGTCATCTTGGCGTTCAACAAGCTCTTGGAATCCATCCTTACCAAGTGCATCCATCACCACCTCCACCAACACCACCTCTTCCCCAACACCCAATGTTGTTTTCCTTCTCTGCCGATGGCTAACTCCTACACCTCACTCATTTCCTCTCCCTCCAGCTTAACTCCCATTGCTCTGCAATTTTTGTCTCTACAGGCCTCGAAAAGACCTATGACCATCTATGGCATCCTGGTCTCCTGTTTAAACTTCAGACCTACACCCTTCCTATCGACCATATCTGTCTCATTGCCTCCTTCCTCTCCTGCCGCCCGTCCTACACTACTACCCATAATGCCGATTCCTACTCCTTCTACCCCTCTACGGGTGTCCCCCAGGGCTCTTTCCTCTAACTCCTGTACATGGCACAAATTGCCCAACCACCCCCCCCCCCTACCATTTCATCTCCCGAGGTATGCTGATAACACCGCCTTTCTTCCCCTCACAGGCCCAACGCCTTCTCCAGAATCACACTGAAATTTTTGCCATATGGTGTAACCAGTGGCTCCTGAAAATCAATCCTTCCAAGACTCAGGCAATCCTCATAGTTCATACCACTTGCTCCTTCCGGCTCCTTGATTTTTCCCTTACCATCTGATGGTCCTGCCTCTCCCCGACCCTCACCTACCTTGGCTTCACCATTGACCGTCACCTCATCTGGATCCCTCATCTCCAATCCAATCCAAAGCCCACAACTGCTCTCCAAATCAAACTCCTCTCTGGCCAGACATGGGGGTTGAACCCCTCTACCACCCTCCACACCTACAAATCCTTAATCTGTCCTATCCTCTGTTATGCCAGTGCTGCCTGGACATCAGCCGCCCACAAATTCTAGAAGTTCCTCCAGATCCTTGAGCACCATGCACTCTGACTCCCATGTCGATCCTTTCCCCCATCTGCTCCTTTTCCTCAAAGATGTCCTCATTTTGTACACTTCCTGCCGACTTGATCCCCTCATCCCCTGCATGCTCCTCTCCAAATACCGCCTGCTGCCACGCCTTCACCATTATATTCCCCCAAACTTCCACCTCTACACCCTTCATCTCGTCTCCTGAGGTGGCTTCAAGCAACTCACCCCCTGTCCCCAGATGATGCCATCTCTCCGTCCATTTATCCCTCCTATCAACTATGATCCTGACCTCCCCCTCCCTCCCATCTCTCCTTTTTCTGAGCTCTCTCTCCCTTCCATCCTGTTTCTTCTAGACCTACTCACCCTTTGACTCAATTCTCTCCCACAAGTCCTTTTCCTTTCCCCTCCATTGTCTTCCCCATTCCTTTCCCGCATTCGCCCTGCTCCCCACTTTTTCTGTGCCCTCTCCATCCATCGGCTGCACCCCTCTATTCACTCCCTCACCTGCTCTCCAAATCAAACTCCTCTCTGGCCAGACATGGGGGTTGAACCCCTCTACCACCCTCCACACCTACAAATCCTTAATCTGTCCTATCCTCTGTTATGCCAGTGCTGCCTGGACATCAGCCGCCCACAAATTCTATAAGTTCCTCCAGATCCTTGAGCACCATGCACTCTGACTCCCATGTCGATCCTTTCCCCCATCTGCTCCTTTTCCTCAAAGATGTCCTCATTTTGTACATTTCCTGCCGACTTGATCCCCTCATCCCCTGCATGCTCCTCTCCAAATACCGCCTACTGCCACGCCTTCACCATTATATTCCCCCAAACTTCCACCTCTACACCCTTCATCTCGTCTCCTGAGGTGGCTTCAAGCAACTCACCCCCTGTCCCCAGATGATACCATCTCTCCGTCCATTTATCCCTCCTATCAACTATGATCCTGACCTCCCCCTCCCTCCCACCTCTCCTTTTTCTGAGCTCTCTCTCCCTTCCATCCTGTTTCTTCTAGACCTACTCACCCTTTGACTCAATTCTCTCCCACAAGTCCTTTTCCTTTCCCCTCCATTGTCTTCCCCATTCCTTTCCCGCATTCGCCCTGCTCCCCACTTTTTCTGTGCCCTCTCCATCCATCGGCTGCACCCCTCTATTCACTCCCTCACCTGTTTGGGTCCTACCCACCATACCCATATGCCTTCGTCCTCTACAGGGTGGTCCATTGATCATGAGTGGGCCAAATATCTCTCGAAATAAGCGTCAAACAAAAAAATTACAAACCTGTCTAGCTTGAAGGGGGAAACCAGATGGCAAAATGGTTGGCCCGCTAGATGGAGCTGCCATAGGTCAACCGGATATCAACTGCGTTTATTTAAATAGCAACCCCCATTTTTTATTACATATTCGTGTAGTACGTAAAGAAATATGAATGTTTTACCTGAACCAGTTTTTTCGCTTTGTGATAAATGGCGCTGTAATAGTCACAAACATATGGCTCAAAATTTTAGACGAACAGTTGGTAACAGGTAGGTTTTTTAAATTAAAATATAGAACTTAGGTACGTTTGAACATTTTATATGAATGTTTTAGTTGGACCATTTTTTTCGCTTTGTGATAGATGGCGCTGTAATAGTCACAAACATATGTCTCCCAATTTTAGACGAACAGTTGGTAACAGTTAGGTTTTTTTAATTAAAAATACAGAATGTAGGTACGTTTAACATTTTACTTCTGTTGTTCCAATGCGATACATGTACCTTTGTGAATTTATCATTTCTGAGAACGCATGCTGTTACACCGTGATTACCTGTAAATACCATATTAATGCAATAAATGCTCAAAATGATGTCTGTCAACCTCAATGCATTTGGCAATACGTGTAACGACATTCCTCTCAACAGCGAGTAGTTTGCCTTCCGTAATGATCGCACATGCATTGACAATGCTCTGACGCATGTTGTCACGCGTTGTCGGTGGATCACGATAGCAAATATCCTTCAACTTTCCTCACAGAAAGAAATCCGGGGACGTCAGATCCGGTGAACGTGCGGGACATGCTATGGTGTTTCGACGACCAATCCACGTACCATGAAATATGCTATTCAATACCGCTTCAACAACAGGCGAGCTATGTGCCGGACATCCATCATGTTGGAAGTACATCGCCATTCTGTCATGCAGTGAAACGTCTTGTAGTAACATCGGTAAAACATTACGTAGGAAATCCACATAAATTGCACCATTTAGATTGCCATCGATAAAATGGGGAGCTATTATCCTTCCTCCCATAATTCCGCACCATACATTAACCCGCCAAGGTCGCTGATGTTCCACTTGTCGCAGCCATCGTGGATTTTCTGTTGCCCAATATTGCACGTTATGCTGGTTTACGTTACCGCTGTTGGTGAATGACGCTTCGTCGCTAAATAGAACGCGTGCAAAATATCTGTCATCGTCCTCTAATTTCTATTGTGCCCAGTGGTAGAACTGTACACGACGTTCAAATTCGTCGCTACGCAATTCCTGGTGCATAGAAATATGGTACTGGTGCAATACATGTTGATGTAGCATTCTCAACACCGACGTTTTTGAGATTCCCGATTCTAGTGCAGTATGTCTGCTACTGATGTGCGGATTAACCGCGACAGCGACACGATATCGACCTTTTCCGCAATTGGTAAACGGTCCATTTTAATGTATCACGAAACAAATATTGTCATCACTGGCAGAATGTTACGTGATACCACGTACTTATACATTTGTGACTATTACAGCGCCATCTATCACAAAGCGAAAAAAGTGGTCCAACTGAAACATTCATATATCTTTACATAATACAGGAATACTTAATGAAATGGGGTTTTCTGTTTTAAAAAGCGTAGTTGATATCCGGTTGACCTATGGCAGCGCCATCTAGCCGGCCAACCATTGCGTCATCTGGTTTGCCCCTTCAAGCTAGACGAGTTTCGTTCTTTGTAGTTCTTTCGTTTGATGCTTATTTCATTAGATATTTGGCCCGATCGCTATCAATGGACCACCCTGTATAGAGCAGTGCTTTCCGTGAGTGTTCAGTGTTGTGAGTACCATTTTTAAAGTGTTGCGAACAGAAACCAGACTGTCGCTGTGCTTTTTTAATTGTGCCTTTCTACTTCCTAAGTGTTTTTAATCATCATCATTGACCTCTTTGTTTTTTATGTTTCTTTTACAACATTTTACTTACTCCTTTTTTGTTATATCTCCTCATTGCGTTTTTTTGACTTTATCTGTAGGCTGTAGAGCGGCGTATTACGATGCTGCCAGCCATCCCCTCCTCTGGGGGTGGGGAATCGAAATACAATAAAGAAAAAACAGATGTCCAGTCATAATAATTAGGCGGTAGACACAATCTTGTTAAAATGGAACGTTTAACGGTAAATGTGGAGTTTATTTATGCCTATTGTGATCAAAATTCCCAACAAGTTTGCGCTATGTATGTTGATCATTATCCTGACAGACAGCATCCAAGTGTCCGGACCTTTTGTCGAATAGAGACGACATGACACCACTGGCGTGTCCAGTGTTGTTGTTTGACGCACCTCCGCCAGTCATCGACAGTCCAATGTCAGTGTTGACGTGCAATCCTCCTAATGGAAGGCACCGAACTGTTGTCGTGACGAGCTCATTGCCCCACTGTAAACACCTGGGAGATTGCCGAGAAAGAGACATGTAGTGCGACTGCAGTGAGACTGATGAACACTGGCAAAGAGTACAAGCAGCTTGGTATGATGTTCCGTAGTGAGAGCAGTTGTTACTGCCAGAGTGGGAGTACATTCTACTACAGTCCACATCCTTCACGCCATGATAATAGCCGTCGTCTAGCGGTGGCGTCTTTGGCTACTGGAATGTCGCGGAATAGTAAAGAGTTGGTCACGCAGCGCACAATTGTAGAGGATTCGCTGGGCAATAACAAGGCTTTAGTTGTGCATTGTGAGTCTTTTTTGTCTACTTGTGTGTAGTGCTCAACTGTAACAAAGGAGTTGAGTAGCTAGTGTAGTTATTGTTCTGAGGAGTAAATTCACTATAGAGTAAGTTGTTGGTAATTTGCGCAAATCATGCCGGAAACAAGATCCGTTAGTACTGAAGTGAATATAGCTGCTCTGACGGAGCAAGTCTCAAAATTGTTAGAAGAGAATGCGTAGCATAAGTTACTTCATGTACAATTAATGACGCAAATGGAGACCTTGCGTTCGGCGCAAGAGTCGCAAACGGGTTCAAGTGTGTGCAAGTCAGTAGCAATGTCCCACCTCGCAATATATCCTTCAGTAGCTAACCTGATCATGGCTTTCTCGGGTAAAACAGCAGAGGATGTCACAGAGTTCATTAACGACGTTTTGGCAACGACTGCAATGAGCAACTACGTTACGTATGGCAAATTTGCGACTGGCAGGGGAAGCCAAGACGTTCGTGATGTACCATGAGACGCTTAGTAAGGCGAGCACGTTTGAAGAATTGGCAGATGGGTTACGACATCGTAAGCAGAATAGTGCAAGATTTTTTAGGGAGAAGTTAGCTAATTTGACACAGAAGGTCAATGAGACAGTGGAGTCTTTTTCAGATGGGATAAGGAAAATTAATTCACAGACCTATGAATTATCGGGTAATCCTGATGCGGATCGTGTATTACTACGAGAGGCAGAAAACAGAGCCCTCGATGTATTCCTCAGGGGAATTCCTGCAGAATTTTCTCGTAGGGTTAGGATGAAGAATCTTGGGGATTTAGCTGCAGCACTACGTAGTGCAACGCATCTGCAGGAGATAGACATTGCACCAAGGGTTCGCAATGATAAACGCATCATTGCGTCGGAGAGGAATAGTTACCGTTGTGGGAGGAAAGGTCACGTCCAATGCAGACAGCCGGTGTGCTATGCTTGTAAACGCTACGGTCACAAGGCGATTGAGTGTCGTAGTAAGCAGAATGGTAACGGGAATAAACAGGAAAAGGCCTTAAACGGGAACGGGAGTGTTTCGTCGGTCGGAAGACATTCCCGGTAAGCAGAAGTAAGGTGAAAACTAGTACTGAGACGGATTGTTGCTTGATGGGTGTTGTAAGGAATAACAGATGTAAGTTTTTGATTGATACAGGGGCGCATGTATATGTTGCTAGTTTAGATCTCGTGGGTAGGAGAAGACTAGGTACTCGTAGGTACAGATTACATGGAGTAGGGAATAATGAGTTGCAATCATTGGGTACAACACAGCTCGTTTTTAAGATTGGAACTGTAGAGTTCGGACGGCAAATGGAAGTGTTGCCAACTGTGGGACAAGGGTATTCTGTGATTTTCGGAATGGACTTCCTCGATAAACACCATGTCAAAATTAATCTTTCACAGCGTACAGTTGAACATAGTGGAAACTTGTTTTCAATGGGTACAACAGCTGTAAATGTTTCTACGTCGCGAGGTGCATACGTTGCTAAGATGTCACCAATTGAACCGCGTACAAAGGATTTAAAGATAATTACGCATGTCAAAGTGCCTTGGGGAGAGGGAAGTTAGTTTGGTTGTCAGTAGGTATCGATGTACCACAGCAGAGACTATGTGTGGTGGAGCCACTGCAGAGCAATGAAGCACTGGACGAAATGCATTGTTTTATTCGGAGGAGCGTTGCGCGCGTGACGGATATAAATGGGGAACTGATGATTCCGGTCAGCGTAGATAATTTTGGGGCAGATGAAGTGGATCTCCCAAAGGGTTTAGTGGTAGCGAGTTTGGAAATACTCGACAATGAGGATATAGGTGAATCCCAAGGTGATTATAACGTCAAGCAACCCGTCAAAGCATCTATACTACGTGATAAGATTCGTCATTTGGAGAATGGTGATCGGAAAGCTATGGAAGCTTTGTCAGTATTTAGATTTGTTTAATTAAGAAAGTCCATTACCAGCAACTCCTATTACACAGCACCGTATACCGACTGGCGATAGTCCGCCAGTCTATTTAAAACCATACAGGATAGCGAAACACCTACAACTGCTAGTGGAAGAACTTATTAATCAACAGCTAAGGGACGGTATTATAGAGAACAATGAAAGCCCGTGGTCTGACAACATAGTGGTAGTTCCTAAGAAGTCATTGGACGGTACAAAAAACTATAGGTTTTGTTGTGACTATCGTTTTTTGAACGCACGAACTGTAACAGATGCGTATCCAATACCGAACATCACGGAAACATTGGATAACCTAGGTTGGTGTAAATAATTTTCGACACTAGATCTAAAGAGTGGGTACGAGCAGATGGAAGTAAGTACCGAAGATAGACCTAAGACGGCCTTTACAACAAGCCTTGGTCACTTTCAGTATCGCAGCATGCCATTTGGGTTGAGAAACGCTCCTGCTACTTTCCAGCGTGCTTCGGAGACTGAAACCGAAGATTGCTATGGTATACCTCGATGATATTGTTTCTGTTTCGCGTAATATAGAAGAGCATGTGGAACGACTGAACGAAGTATTTAGTAGGCTGAGAGGGCAAATCTTACGCCTAATGTCGAGAAATGTCAGTTTGCTCAGACGCAATTGACTTATCTTGGGCATATTATCAGTCAGGATGGGGTAAGAACGGATCCTCGTCTAACGTCGGCTGTGCGTGGTTTTCCAGTACCACAGACCACTAAACAAGTTCAGCAATATGTCGGTTTATGTAGTTACTACAGACGATATGTAAAGGGGTTCGCGGAAATTGCACATCCATTAACGAGGTTGTTAAAGAAAGGTGTTAAGTCTGAATGGACAGCACAGTGTCAGGAGGCATTCGAGAAGCTCAAACAGATACTAACATCAGACCCAGTGTTGTTACTTCCTGATTTCGAACAAGAGTTCATACTATCTTGTGAAGCTAGTAATATTGCTGTAGGTTGTATTATATCTCAGAGGGTTAATGGACAGGAACATCCAGTGCCTTATGCTTCCAGGCAACTGAATAAGGCAGAGAAGAATTATTCAACTACAGAGAAAGAAATGTTAGCAGTGATTTACGGTATCTCGAATTTTCGCTGTTATTTATATGGGCGTAAGTTCAAGGTGATTACAGATCACGCACCATTGAAGTGGTTGTTGGGGTTGAAAGATCCTTCGAGTCGTTTAACGAGATGGACACTGAAACTAAGTGAATTTGACTACGAGGTAATTCACAAACCAGGGGTAAAACATACGAATGCAGATGCGCTTAGTAGAAAAATAGCAGCTGTACAAGTTGTGGGCATAAGTGAGAAGGAGTGGATAAAGGCGCAAGCCATTGACAGAGAGTGTCAACTGTTACGAACGCAGCAGCAGTTTGAAATGCAAGATGGGTTGCTTTGCAGGAAGACGCAGTGCGGACTACGCGTCGTAGTACCGGAGTCGCTGAGGGAAGACGTGTTGAAACAAACGCACGACCATGTATTGTCGGGTCATGTAAAAGAAAGACTGATAGACGGGTAGCTGAAAGGTTTTGGTGGAAGACACGTCGCAATGATGTAGAGCAGTATGTGCAAAATTGTATACGGTGTGCGCAGAGAGCAGATTTAAGTCATCAGAAAATTCAGTTACAGAGACTACCTGAAGCGGATCGTCCGTTTGCATTCATTGGATTACACGTAATCGGAGCATTTAACAAGACCCAAGCGGGTAATCAATACGTATTAACAATATGAGATCATTTTTCCCGATACCTGGTAATGGTAGCTATCCCAGATCAGAAGGCAAGCACTGTTGCGCAAGCCCTAGTAAATAACTGGCTGCTGAAGTATGGTGTGCCTGATAATATAATTGCAGATCAGGGTAGTAACTTTATGTCGGAGCTGATGAAGCAGTTATGCGGTTTATTGAAAGTTAAGAAATTGCGGACAAGCCCATTTCATCCTCAGTAGAATGGACGAGCAGAACGGGTTCATAGGACGTTAGTTAAGATGATTAGTCGTTACGTAAATTCAGAACACACGGATTGGGAGGTGTATTTAAATCTGTTGACATTCGCATCTAACGCGAAAGTTCATACAGGAACGGGGCTCTCTCCGTATGAGGTAATTTATGGTCGGAAAATGCCATTTGATGTGCTCAAACCAAAGGTAAGTTCACAGGATGAGTCAGTGAAGAATTTCGCAAGAAATTGAGAGAGATTTGGCAAAGGATACAGCGTGCTAATACTAAAGCTTTGGAAAAACAAGAGAGTATTCGGCAAAGAACAGGTAAACTACCGCAATACATAACTGGTCAGTGGGTATTGTTGGCTAATCCTTATGTTCCGAAGGGTAAAACGAAGAAGTTTTTGACGAAATATTCTGGACCGTATCAGGTAAATGAAATAGTGTCTCCAGTGAACGTAAAGTTACAGTTATCAACCAAGTCGTCAGTAGTTCAGTAGTTCATGTGAGTAGGATTAAGCCGTTTAAGGGCGCAGGGGATACGCTACTGCAGATTCCTCCAGCAGTAACAAAGAGTGTGAGGATACCGAAGCTAAAAGAACAGCAGAGGAACGTTCCTTACGCACTTAGGTCTAGGGATAAGTAGATTAAGTATCCTCGGGGAGGAACATGTCGTATTTATTGTTATTAGGTAATAGGTTATGTGTAGTTTTTACTTGTCATTAGTGTGTTTTAGACGTGGTAAGGAAGGGAGCGATTGACATGGCTTCCTTTTCCTTCAGGTGCCGTGCCAGGATGTGGCCCGGGAAACTTTTCGTCAGTCTGGTACTGCTACATTGTTGCAGAGGAGAAGTGGGTGCAAGTGCAAACTCGGGAAGTGTTGTTAGTGTCAAGACGGAGGAGTGCTCATGTGGTAATGTCTACGGAAGATTTGACAGACTATTCAGGGGAAGTGTTTTTATTTGTCCAGCAAAGGAGGTGGCAACCCACAATCATTTGGGTGAGATGCAGTTGTTCTTGGGGAATATGGGAACCTTAGAATGCGAAAAGTAGGTGTTACTTCCGAGGCCGAAATTTCAGAAAGTTGGGGAACATTGGCTTTACTCTGTCTTCGAACTAGAGACCGCAGTTGCCACATGTTACAGAAATGGTAGATTAACAAGCAAAGCTTGAATTTCAGGGCAGTGGGTTATTGATTAATGGCACTGTATGTGAAATAGTGGGGAATCATTTTCACCGACCAGCTACTTTTACGGGTACAACAATGATTAACGTGACACAGCCTATCTTGTATTATCCAGAGGAACCACCACACATATTGCCTCGCCAGAACCTAACGTTTATTAACGGTGCTTGGATCCCACATTGCTACAATCCTTAAATAGCCTGATTATCTCAGAAAAAGAGCAGATCTCAGTTAATCAACTAATGCAGCACGTGCAGCAATATCGGGAGAAACGTAAGCGGAACACAATTATATTTGGTGTGTCAACGACTAGCATAATCTTAGTTCTAGTGTTTATTTGTGCAACTTACTTTTGTATACGGAAAAAGATGTCTCGTTCTGAAATAGCAACCGTACATCAAATACCTATGGGATGGATCGGCAATAGTGGAACGTAATATAAGTAGATAAGCAATGATAAGATTGGAATCAGTATTAAGTGTAAATAGATTATTAGCGGATAAGGAAAGTTTGACAGTGTTGAAGGAGTAGTTATAAGATACCTGTAGAGTATAAGGAAGTATGGCGTGCGCAACCAGTAACTCCAGAACTATAAAATTCGGGATGAATTTTCTTAAAGGAGGGGGATGTGTAGTGTCCTGGAATAGTAAAGAGTTGGAAAAGTGGAATATTGTCAAACTTTCGTTGCCTATGCCGAGAACCAAGAGCTAAGAGGATCGCACATGTATGGAATGTGTCGTCACGCACGGGCAATGGCCTGGTTACACACAACAGGCGAGAGAGAATTGCTTAGCACGCGGGTTTGTGTTAGACGGAGACTTTCGTACAGTGCAAGACAGAGGTATAGCGTCAGCTGTACTGCATTTCACAACTTCGCCTAAGTCTGCCGTAACAACACGTAACTCTGTCGCAAGAACACCTAAGAGGCGAGTACGACAGATGAATCAGCAGTTTAAGTGGAACGAATGCGTTCGTTACAAACGAGCATGACGTCAGGACGTCGCCCGTGCTTCCTTTAAATACGCCAGCTTTGAAAGCAACAGGGCACTCGCACTCGGACTCGCAGTTAGACTCGCAGTTAGATGTGTACTGGGTCGTTACGTAGCGCTCAGCTCGGTGATCAGCATGTTCATCTCTATTAAGGAGATGTTGCAGTAAGGGCGGCCCATCCAACAGCAGACGTTGTGCCAATGGCCTTGTCAAAGAAACTGGAGGTGCGGATGGAGGTTCAGGGTACTCTCTTGCCTTTGGCGTCCACAAGCCACTAGCGCCGTCTAAGATGCGATCTTGGACACCCTCTGATGACTGTCTCTTGCAAACATGTGCCATGGAACATAATCCTGTTTCAACGCCAAAATTAATGCGGTAGCAGAGGCTACACAACACTCCACGGGTCGAATTGCGAAGGCCCCTTACATGTTAATAACATCCACGTCTCTGACGCACGTGCTGACCTCTACAGTAGCCCCCTGCCGGAGTCACCTCCAACTCTGCGTTATGCCGTCACGGACGGTGCCGAAGAGACCGAGATATCGTCGTCCAACGATGAAAACCGAGGGCGCCCTCAATACTACACATGTACAAGGGCTACAGTTGTCGGCAGCAGGGGTTGCGCCACAGCCCACAGGTCACCTTCGCACCCTTGAAGCTGACGGCGACCTTCCAAGAGGGGACGGAATTCACGTATACCGAAATCTGATCACCACTGTCAACAACATAAGTTACGAATGTTACAGGACAGCCACGCGGAGAGCCCGCGTGGTTTGAGCACAAGGTCACTGACTGCGCGGCCCCTCCCGCTGGAGTTTGGAGTCCTCCCTCGGGCATAGGTTTCTGTGTGTTGTTCTTAGCATAAGTTAGTTTAAGTAGAGTGTAAATATAGGGACAGTCACTCAGCAGTTTGGTCCCTTAAGAACTCACACACATTTCAACATTTTTGTTACAGGACATGTTAAATGCAGCTGACGTCAATGTAGCCTTGCTCCAACAAGTCGGCACAGCAGCCTTCCCTGACATAATCGGTAACACGACATTTACGTCCAGCGCTTCACCCACTGGCAGCGGTGTCGCAATACTCCTCAAGGTCGTGCTGGCGTGTTGGCGTGTTCTACCTCCCCAGTGCCAGAGGGATTACGCTCATACTACTAGGGGTATCACTTATTAACATCGACGCTCCGTCTCGTTCGACACGCTGCTGAGACCGCGAGCGATATTTTACAGAAGTAGTGGCTCCAGTTTTTCAGGGCAGACAGTGAATGAGGTGGCGCAGGGTCTGCATACAGGACTCGCATCCGGGAGGACGACGGTTCAACAGCATGTCTGGCCATCCTGATTAAGGTTCTCCGTAATTTCTCTAAATGGCTTAAGGAAAATGCTGGGATTATTCCTTTGAAAGGACACGGTCGATTTCCTATCTCATCCTTCGCTAACCCTATGGGACCGATGACTTCGCTGTTTGGTGCCCATCCCCAAATGAACCAACCAACCGATGAGGGCAGACATGTCGAGATTGCTGTTGGCAGCAACTTTAACAGCGTCCTAGCGCTAAAAGATCAGAATTAGCTACGTTAATCGTGTACCGAACAGAGGGCTCATTTTTGGGGCCTCAGATTGGTGAATACTTGGAATCATCAAACAGGAGATCGTCCCAGGTTCAGCCATTGTACAAGCTATTCATACAGCTGCACTGACGTGATATATGTCTCTCGTCTCCTAACGCCCGCGTTGCGAAATGCAGAGCTGATGTCAATTAACTTTACAAACAACGCTTACATAATCTCTGTCGCCCTCCGCCGCCAGCAGGTGTGGCGAAACCGCAGTCCCTAGAAACTTAAGACAGTTTAGCAGCCTTACCCCGCCTGCAAACTCGACATCAACGATGCCTGGCACCTTTGGGTCCGTCGTGTAGGAGCGTATCCCACAACGCTGGAGTGGTGGATTGCTTGCGCCAAACTGACCGTCCGGCGTACTTTGAATGTGTACAGTCGCGACGCTGCCACGTGGATCTGGCAGTCGCTCGACTTCTATTACCAAGTTTTACGTGACCACTTCAATGGTTCTCCCGCCAGAAATACAGAAAACAGTAAATTGGACCAAAGGACAGATCGCGGCGAAACTATGCAGACATTTAGGTGGTGTGTATGCTTGTATGCTTGCAAATTGATGCCTGATAGGTTTACAGGGGACAGGCCAAAAGTGTATCACGTTAACAAAGAACACCGACGGCACCAGCGAGAACTGTGTCATGTCATTGATGAGAATGACGGTACTTTTATACACAGCGTGATGTCAGTGCAGCCTTATATCGACAATCCACCATGAAAATATTCACCCTCCTCTTTGTGGCAGGTAATCGTCGGTCACTAGACAGCGGGGACCTGCCCCGCAAGGGGCCTCCCGGCCAATGACTAGACAGCATCATCCAAAAGTGTCTTCATGGGGATGAAATAATATCCAAGCTGTTCTGCAAACATATCGAGATGTGATACCCCCGGCGAAGACAATTACTTTACCAACTGCTCTGGCGTCCCTGGATTTAGCCAGTATTTCGACAGAATCGACCTCACGTACCTGATGCACACTCTCCTGAACATGGGGTATCCACAGCCCTTCATTACTATAGGCATGATCTTCCATGGAACTGGGTTTCGTTGTTGGTCCTACAGCCTGTGCTGACAATCTCGCGATTGTGCTCCTAAATGACGACGATGTCTACAGGGCACTGGACAGGATGTATATGTACGATACGGTCCCAGGTAACTTCCTTACTGCCGGCCGAAGTGGCCGTGCGGTTAAAGGCGCTGCAGTCTGGAACCGCAAGACCGCTACGGTCGCAGGTTCGAATCCTGCCTCGGGCATGGATGTTTGTGATGTCCTTAGGTTAGTTAGGTTTAACTAGTTCTAAGTTCTAGGGGACTAATTACCTCAGCAGTTGAGTCCCATAGTGCTCAGAGCCAGCCAACTTCCTTACTGTCAAAAAATCGGTCGCTATGGATGTAGGGGAAGGACTCCGTCTGACCGGTGTTACCCCCCTCTCCAACTTTGCGACTGAAGGAAGTGCTTACACATCGAATTTACTAACGAAGTACGCCTTGCAGAGGCCTGTAAGTATTGGCACCTTCTGCCACATGTCAGGGCTCTCATTGTCTATCGACAGTTACGAGCTAGGGTCATCGTTCAACGAACACACTTTGAAAGCACTTACTTAGCTTTTCGTCTCCCTCACCTGGCGCAAGTCTTACCTATGACAGCCATTATCGCGCGTCTTCTGTTAGCAGCCTTCGAAACTTTCGTTGTTCAGGGTAAGTTACAGATTGCCCATCCTCACCCCTCTAATCTTAGTTGATTCGGCCTCGTTCATATCAATGACAGGGTCGTTGCCCTCTTCCTGAACACCCAGCTGAAGCTATGGAGAAGTTGCTTACAGAGTCTAATGGGCTCCCTTCCACAATCGCTTAAGCCATCTTCTCTCGCACCCCAAATGACGACTCTTTATACCTCGTAAGTTACGAGGGCAGTTCAATAAGTAATGCAACACATTTTTTTTCTGAAACAGGGGTTGTTTTATTCAGCATTGAAATACACCAGGTTATTCCCCAATCTTTTAGCTACACAACACTATTTTTCAACGTAATCTCCATTCAATGCTACGGCCTTACGCCACCTTGAAATGAGGGCCTGTATGCCTGCACGGTACCATTCCACTGGTCGATGTCGGAGCCAACGTCGTACTGCATCAATAACTTCTTCATCATCCGCGTAGTGCCTCCCACGGATTGCGTCCTTCATTGGGCCAAACATATGGAAATCCGACGGTGCGAGGTCGGGGCTGTAGGGTGCATGAGGAAGAACAGTCTACTGAAGTTTTGTGAGCTCCTCTCGGGTGCGAAGACTTGTGTGAGGTCTTGCGTTGTCATGAAGAAGGAGAAGTTCGTTCAGATTTTTGTGCCTACGAACACGCTGAAGTCGTTTCTTCAATTTCTGAAGAGTAGCACAATACACTTCAGAGTTGATCGTTTGACCATGGGGAAGGACATCGAACAGAATAACCCCTTCAGCGTCCCAGAAGACTGTAACCATGACTTTACCGGCTGAGGGTATGGCTTTAAACTTTTTCTTGGTAGGGGAGTGGGTGTGGCGCCACTCCATTGATTGCCGTTTTGTTTCAGGTTCGAAGTGATGAACCCATGTTTCATCGCCTGTAACAATCTTTGACAAGAAATTGTCACCCTCAGCCACATGACGAGCAAGCAATTCCGCAGGGATGATTCTCCTTTGCTCTTTATGGTGTTCGGTTAGACAACGAGGAACCCAGCGGGAACAAACCTTTGAATATCCCAACTGGTGAACAATTGTGACAGCACTACCAACAGAGATGTCAAGTTGAGCACTGAGTTGTTTGATGGTGATCCGTCGATCATCTCGAACGAGTGTGTTCGCGCGCTCCGCCATTGCAGGAGTCACAGCTGTGCACGGCCGGCCCGCACGCGGCAGATCAGACAGCCTTGCTTGACCTTGCGGCGATGATGACACACGCTTTGCCCAACGACTCACCGTGCTTTTGTCCACTGCCAGATCACCGTAGACTTTCTGCAAGCGCCTATGAATATCTGAGATGCCCTGGTTTTCCGCCAAAAGAAACTCGATCACTGCCCGTTGTTTGCAACGCACATCCGTTACAGACGCCATTTTAACAGCTCCGTACAGCGCTGCCACCTGTCGGAAGTCAATGAAACTATACGAGACGAAGCTGGAATGTTTGAAAATATTCCACAAGAAATTTCCGGTTTTTTCAACCAAAATTGGCCGAGAAAAAAAATGTGTTGCATTACTTATTGAACTGCCCTCGTATTTTTACGTCGAATTTAGGTACATTCGCCTCGCCGTAACGACAACGCGTCATATGACGATGGGAGACATTTATCGTGTTCTCCAAAGGGGTCGACTTCTTAACATGGAGACGAAACACCCATGCATACAATAGATGATTAAGTGGCAAACAATGGGCGTCGTAGACACTGATGCTCAGTCCACATGGTAGGCAGCGTTCAGTTGTAAACAGGTGACACGACCAGGACTTCACCGGATCAACATGGCAGACTCACCACACTGCACCAACTGCAAAATGCCAGATGCACTTCACCTTTGCTGTGGAGAGGCGGGTAACACCTGGCACCTGGCTCGATAAACCCTGGTTTACATTCTCCGAGTGACACCGGCACTTATTGACCCACAGGTCCTCCATTCCTGGACATAACCTTCCACTCTGCTTCGAAAACAAATTTGGTCGCGTGAATCAACGGGCATGCGATTCGTTAGCTATTTTGGAATGATACCAAAGACGTATTGGAGTTCTGAAATTACTTGCAACAAAACCAAAATTATTCACAACCCGAAAAATCGGCAAGGCTGTGCTTTCCGTGCTCTCCTTGCAGCTGCAATCTCCATGTAAGGAGACGAGACCCATACATCAAATGAAGACTCCGGCTATGTTCATCCAGTCTGGGGAACTAAAACATCCTAGGTGTAGAGCAGGATGCGCGAATCTGCAGGACTGATGAGTGCCGCAGCCTTCTCTTCTCCAGTCATTGTCGACATACTTTTCGCTGTTAAAAAAGAAAAGTACTATGTATTTTCAATATGCTTTAATCTTGATTCATTCCCAAGGACAGTCCCAACAGCTGGGGGTCTGGAGGACACTGTGACCAGATTTCGATATCGGACCCCTGCCCATATTGCACCCAAATCCACAACGACCCTTTACTTAATGAAGAGAATTGATGCTGAAAACAAAATCAGTGCCGTGAGAAATGGATATGTGGACTGCCGATTTTTTTGGGGAATATCTTTTCTTTCCGTTAAAGTACCAAATTTTATTCAGTTTACACCTCCAAAATGCAGAAACCTGTGTATTTCTTCCTGTTACTATTGCCTTCATTTAAATGTTAGCAGGTAACATGAATTTTTCACAGACGTAAACAACTACTTGGCTTCGTTTATGACTGTGGTATCGATAGCTACGATGCCACAACGCAAGTGCGCTCTGCTAGGTTGGCATTACGACAGACACTGACGACAGCGCACTCTAGCTAGATCGGGAGAGCTCTATGAGGTCCGCTCCAGATTCAGTCCATTTCATCGAGAGCAGACGGCTTGGAACATCACTTAAACTACAATACGTGTTGACTTGCTATTGAGACCTTGTACGAGTACTACACACGACGCGATATACGCAAAGTTAAGTAACCATTTATTAACTTGTTTTTGCCTATAGCAAACATAATATTTTAATCGCAGTACCGAAGTGCTTGTCCCCTCCTGCTCCTACTGGCTTTCTTCATTCGGCCTACCCTTCGGTTTACAGGAGCAGATCCACGCGCTGCCTTCCTGACGGGACACAAAAATGACAAAAAGTTAACCTAATAAAAAATTTATGGTTCTGGTCAAACATTTCCTTCCAGTTCCACCACCAAATTGTATCCAATGTATACTTCCATAATGCGGTACCTTGAGTATTTCTTTCTGTTACTCTTACTTTGATTTGAATATTAAGACATAGCATGAACTTCTTACAAACGTAGACGACCAGTTTGTTCCAAGTCACCCTCTTTCTGCCAACGGCGTTGTTAGAGTGTGCAGAGGAGCGGACAGGCGTTCTGGCCACTCTCTCGCCCGGGCCGTGGAGAACTGGCCATAGGAGGCGCAACACTCAGCAATGATCAACGGCGTGACGATGCAGAAGACAACGGAAAACAATGCATTAAAAACACATAATGTGGATCCACAGGACACGTGGTCTGTTACAGAGAAACGACGTGGTTCTCTCCCCATTAGCAAAAGATCCCATTCGGATATACTGGAAGCGTCTGCTAAGGGGAGATGACCATGAGAAAAAGACTGTATAACCAGCTGAAGGGTCATATTCTATCACTCAGTGCAGGAATAACAGAAATTTTAATCTGATAGAAAAGCTAGAAAATCAGGAAATAGAGATGCCAAGACGCAACCTAGATATAGTGGAGGTCAGTAAAGTGAAACTCCAATATAATTGCTGGTCATAGGATAGTATGAACAGCAGCAGAAACGGTCGTTATGAATAGGAAGGTAGGGCAGAGACTGTGTTACAGTGAACGCTTCAGCGATAGAGTTATTCTCATCAGAAACAACAGCAAACCAACAATGACAACAATAGTTCGGGTTTACATGTCAATGTCGCAAGTAGAAAAAAAAAGAAATACAGAAGCAGAAATGGTCGTTATGAATAGGAAGGTAGGGCAGTGACTGTGTTACAGTGAACGCTTCAGCGATAGAGTTATTCTCATCAGAAACAACAGCAAACCAACAATGACAACAATAGTTCGGGTTTACATGTCAATGTCGCAAGTAGAAAAAAAAGAAATACAGAAGCAGAAATGGTCGTTATGAATAGGAAGGTAGGGCAGTGACTGTGTTACAGTGAACGCTTCAGCGATAGAGTTATTCTCATCAGAAACAACAGCAAACCAACAACGACAACAATAGTTAGGGTTTACATGTCAATGTCGCAAGTAGAAAAATAGAAATACAGAAGGTATACTGATATGAGAACATTGAAGGGCTAACAGTACGTAAGGAGAGATGAACATTTAATACGCGTGGGAGGCTGGAATGCGGTTGTTGGGGAAGAAGGGGTTCGGGGAGAACATGGTAGGTAGTAGGAATGACAGAGAAGATAGAGTAATTGAGTTCTGGAGTAATTCTCAGTTAGTAATAGCGAATACTCTGTTCAAGATTTACAACAAGAAGAGGTGTACTTGAAAAATGCTGGGGTACTGGAAGAGTCCAGTTAAAATACGTCATGGTAAAGCAGAGATTCCGGAATAAGATATTAGATTTTAAAGTGTAACCAGGAGCAGATAAAATATCAGATCATAATTTAGTAATGATGAACAGTAACATGAAGTTCATCGCATAAAAAAGTGGGATATGGAAACCCTAATAAATCAGGAGGTTGAAGTTTCCAGAGACTAAACATATTACGGTAGTGAATAGCTCAGTAGGCAATTAATTTGAAAAGGAATGGACATCTCTAATAAGAGCAATCACAGCAGCTAGAGAGAAAAACATACGACAGAGAACGTAACTGCAAAGAAACCATGGGTAACAGAAGAAATACTTCAATTGATCAATGAAAGAAAAGAATACAAAGACTGCCAGGGAAATTCAGGGATACAGAAATGCAAATCACTTGGAAGGAAATAAATGGGAAGTGCGGGGAAGCTAAAATGAAATGGTTGCGTGTAAAATATGAAGAAATAAAAAAAAGAAAATGATGTGCTGAGGGACTGCCTCAGCTTACAGTAAATGAAAATAAAAGAAAGGACATTAAAAGAAAGGATGGTAACATTAAGAATGCAATGGGAAGCTCACAGAAGAGAGCGAATAGCTGGAAAGAGTACTGTGAAGGCCTCTATGAGGGGCTGACTTGTCTCATGACGTGGTAGATGAAGAAACAGAAGTCGACTGGGAGGAGATAGGCTACTCAATGACAGAATCAGAGTTCAAAAAAGCTTTGAGGTACTTAAGATAAAATAAGGCAGTAGGGATGGATGTGGAAAGAGAACATTGAGAGCCTCTTTGAGGGAAAGACTTGTCTGTTGACATTATAGAAGAAGACACAAATCGACTGGGAAGAGGTAGGGGATCGAATATTAGAATCAGAAGTCAAAACAGTTTGAAGATCAAATAAAGCACTAGGGATAGATAACATTCCATCAGAATGGTTCAAAAGGCTCTGAGCACTATGGGACTTAACTTCTGAGGTCATCAGTCCCCTAGAACTTAGAACTACTTAAACCTAATCTAAGGACACCACACACATCCATGCCCGAGGCAGGATTCGAACCTGCGACTGTAGCGGTCGCGCAATTCCAGACTGTAGCGCCTAGAACCGCTCGGCCACTCCGGCCGGCTTCCATCAGAATCTGTAAAAGTGTTCACGGACGTAGCAACAAAGTGATTGTTCACTTTGGTGTGTCGAATGTAAGAGAGTGGCGATATACCATCAAACTTTCGGAAAAATCATCATGCACACAATTCCAAAGATACAATGAACCCGCAAGTGCGAGAATTATCGCACTACCAACCTAACAGCTTATGCATCAATGTTGCGGACAAGAATAATATACAGAAGCATAGAGAACGAAATAAAGGATCTGCTAGATGACGATTAGCGTGGTTTTACGAAAAGTGAAAGGCACCAGAAAGGCAGTTCTGTCATAGCGGTTGATGATGGATACAAGACTGAAGAAAAATCAGGTCACGGCATGGGTTTCTCGACTTGGCGTCTGACAGTGAAATATGGTGCAGATTATTGGAAATTCTGAGAAAAATAGGGATAAAGACAGAAAATATACCATCTGCATCAAGAGAGAACAATGATACTGGGAGACCAAGAACGAGATGCTCGAATTAAAATTGATGTAAGACACGGACGTAATATTTCACCCATTCTATTCAGTCTACATATAGAAGAAAAAATGACGGAAATAAATGAAAGGCTCAAGAGATGGATTAATATTCCAGGTGAAAAAATTCGCTGATGTCATTGCTAACCTCAGTGAGAGTGAAGAAGGATTACAAGATGTATTCAAAGCAATAAAAAATCTAATGAGTAGACAATATTAACTGAAGACAAATTTAAAAAGCTAGATTGCCAAAGGGGCAACACAGGTTCGATTCAGCTTGGTGAACGCTTGGTTGAGTGGCCGTCCGAGTCTCCGAGCTCCGTTACGAAGGGGGCTGCACTCAGACCTTGTGAGGTCAGTTTACGAGCTATGTGATTCTGACGTAGCGGCTCCGGTCTCGTAAACTGACATACGGATTGGAGAGCGGTGTTCCGAGCAACTGCGTCTCCATATCCGCGTCCGGCGACGGCTCTTCCTGAGGATAACACGGTCGGTGCTCAGTAAATTTGGGCCTTCCGAGGCTTCTTCGGATGGAATTTAGTTTAGCAAATCGAAGAAAGACGAACGCTGTGAGAGGAAGTAGAAACGGGAAGAACGAGAAATTTGACATCAGAACTGGGAATCGCAAACTTAAGGAATTCTGTTACTTAGGCAGCAAAATAACCCATGAAGGAATGGAGCAAGGAGGACATAAAAAGCAAACTAGCAATGCCGTAAAGGGCATTCGTGGCCAAGGGATGTGTACTAGTGTCAGACATAGGCCGTAATTTTAGCAGTTCTCGTCCGACTGGACATCGTGAGACCGTAAGACGAATGCAGTCGTTCATCACTTATACATCGACAATGTGGATTGCTGGGTGTTTGGAGAAAACCACTGTATTCATCTTATGATCTGAAATCATAATTTCTTAGTAAACTTTGCGTAATAGCGTAGGAAACTAAAGGAATTTTCATCACTTAGGATGTACTTGAAGCCTTGCTAACAGTAATAGAAGGATTAAACTGCAGAGACTTGTTTAGATACATAGCAGTTCGAGCCGGCCTTTGGTAAAAGCTACTGGAGATAGTACTATTTCACCTACTCCTGTTAATTTGAAAGACGTCTAAAATCGTGGTTTTTCATTATATAATGAGTAATGAAGGATTTGGTGTACCTCATCCTTCATTGGCTTACCGTGGGATAGTTGGTCCCTGTTTTCTAAAGCAAATACAGCCAAGTTCCTCTTTATCCGATGATCTCGCTTTGCATGGGAAAACGGGTGGGAGGTAATCCATTTTTGCTAGGTATATTTATCGCTGGGAACACAGCGCTGTCGCCTCGGTTGTAGTTTACCCTTACGCTGCAGAGTGGGCTTTCTGGGGATAAGAAAGGGTCTCACTGTAATAAATTACGGCAGCGAACGTAAGCCGTTTCTTGCTCTCCTCCGCTAACACCTGCTGCGTCCTCGCAATGGGTGTAGGCGAAAAACGGTTTGCCTGTGCAGAGATCCTCCACATTTCTAAGTTGTAATTCTTCTACCGTTCTTATACTTACGGTATTTTCGTTCTACAAACTTGCATAATGTATTATATTAGCAGATATTAGAAAGAATATTTAAAAATTTTGTTCATGGTTAATATCGAAGTACCGACTCTGTAGTAACGCACTCAAATTGATAGTTATGAAGAGACAGCTGCGGTGTGTGTCGAGAGTGAGCTGCAGTTCTTCAATACATTTTATTTGCTCCCATTCTAGCCATTTTCTCTTGGCAGGTATGAATCTCTCCGATTAAATGAGAAGTATCTGTCTTCATCCACAATTTTCACCTGTTATTCTGACTTAATGGCACAACAAAATTCTCTGCGATTATTCACTTCGCAATAAGAATTCGCCAAACAAGGTTTTCCCTTCTAGATTTACTAAGCGCTCTGTGTAGGATTTCTGAATTCCTTTCCATGTGTCCCTGTATTTTGTGAATTGATTCTAGATTCCTGTCGTAACATACACGGCCAAGTAAGTTCTCGTGGCAGCCTTACGTCTGCGGGAGAATTCGGCTGTCTTTCTCAACAAACTGCAGACGCAAGGGAAACATAACGCAGCGTTACATACAGCGCTTATTGCTGTAGCAGCTACCGCTGATGTCCCCATGTCCTCTGATACAGGCAATATTAGAGTTTCTTTCAATTGAATCACTAATTTCGAGATGCAATTGAAAGTCTTTCACTACAGGGATGGGAAAGAAACTTTCACATTAGTATTTCTATAGAAAGAACATTTAAAGGACTGTGAAACCTAGGATGTGCAAACCGTACAGACGCCAGAGGTTCAGCTTTACTAGCATCTCTTATATAAATACCGTTTTCTTCCCCGTATTAGTTAGCTAATGTCGTATTTGACAGAGCGTATACAGCAAATTTTTTAGCGGTCAAAAGACACTAGGTATGTGTGCGACTATCTCAGTTGAATTCAAATAAACGTGTTACGTGTTCTGTGCCACAAACGGTGGATAAAGTTGGAGATGCCATATGATGATCGTGTCTAAGAAGCTGAATCTCAATCTACGGAGTAAAATATTTATCTCCACCAAAGTAAAGACACTGATGCGTAACATTGCATTACTGTTGCGGCTTAGGTATTCAGTATGTGACGTCTACACTTCAACTTTGCTGAATTCAGTGAAAAAGACATTTAACAGGGGAAATTCTCTGCAAATGCAAAGCGTTTCAACTTAATTGATCATCGAGACTCCCACATTAGGAGCTGCTGGTTAACCAACATTCATCCTAAATTAAGTAATTTTCACAGAGACGAATAACATTCTGTATTACAATGTTATTCTTCAACAGCATTCAGGTTAAAGGGTACCATGAACATAAAATTTTCAGAATCAAACGCGAGAAACATGTTTCAGTTCACATATTCTTCAATAAAATTGGTTAATGCAAGTATATCTGCTAAATGAGATATGCTATATAATACACTGCGTCAGGTTTGGGGCTAATTTGTCAGGAATTGCAAAATTCTATTTCGTAAACGTTAAGTAACACATGGGGTTTCTTCTCTAGCTGTATTCTGTTTTCACTTTGCAACTTTCCAAGATTTAACACTGTGCTTAAATTTAATGAATAAACCCCAGATATTATCAATTGAGCACAATATAAATAGATGGCTGAGAGTGACAGTTCCTGGCAGCTGCACAAAGTCCATGTACTATGCACTGATATATGGATACCCAAAAAGCAGTACTTCAAGGAAAATCGTAATAACGGACCTAAGATATAAATGTTATTTGAAGCATTATTAACTGACGAAATAATAGTTTTCATTAATCTAAATATTGGTAATATAAGCAAGTTCCTAACATAAAAGGTAGGACAGGCCTGTAATTAGGGAAGAAAATGAATACAACAGACAGATTTACTGGTCTTTGATATGTTATTGAAATTACTATGAACATTGATATATAGTTTTATACATGATGTCAGACATGTTTAATAAGAAATATTGAAGTAGCTTACATTATTCATTTAGTTACTTACGATTTTATTTCAGTTGCCATGATAATGGCTTTCAGGCGCTCTCCTACATCTATTCAGGTATCCTTAGTATTAGTAATAGTATTTAGTAATAATAGTAATAACAATAATATTAATAACAATTGTAGCAATACTAACAGTAACAACAGATAATATAATCATTACAATGTGATTGATTTTTTGAGTGTACATAATAATTCTCATTATTATAACGATTACAATAATAATAATAATAAGTATATGACACTACAGATAGGCCATTATAATAGACACTGTTATAAGTACTTTCCTCGTTATATTTTTATTGATTGTGTGTAATGATAAGTGATAGAAATGTATGACAGCAGTAGAGAAGGATTTAAATCTAGAGAAACTGTTGAGCGATACGAAGACAAACGAATAGTATATGAATGTAATTATCAGTTGAGGTGGTTGAAGAAAAAGAGAAATAAACAGATCCTTGATTAATATGGGTAGTGTTGACACTGTGACAGAAATGCCTGTAATGCTAGCTGCTGTACTATTAGCCAAACAACATGACACCTACCTCTCGTTGTGTTCTGCGAATTGTTTCAGGACGTCGCAAAAACGCAAGCTTGTGTGTCCAACAACACCTAGAGGGTATAAGCGTAACGTCAGGATTTTTGAGATGTAAGGACTTTGCTGGAAACTTACGAAATTCTGTAGGCGCTTCAAGAGAAGAAATAAGTTTGAATTAACAAGTTTTTTGTAGCAGACAGATACTAAACTTGAATTCAGCCAGTCCACTACCGAAAGAATTTTATCGAAGCCTGAATACAATCGCCTATGTAATATTTTCAGTCTACCAGTTACTGAAGCTAAGCCTGGACCTGTGGCTCACTTCCACTGAAGTTTTAAGATACGCAAGTGAGACTCTAGGTGGGCAGTGTCTCAGCAAATTTATGGCTTTGTACCGATTGCCTCTCATGAGATCGCTCTATTCAGCTTTCTATGACATCTTGACCGGCCATCATGGGGTTATATACGATGCTACCTGATGTCAGACCTGGCCAGGCCATGGGATGTTCGATTACACAGACCAAAGACGAAAAACTTTTTTGTTGAAAATGCCTTATTCTTGTGTTTCTTAGGGTGGAAAATCCAAATATGATGCTTAAAAACTGTATCACCCACCATTTTCTCACATTTTACAGGTAAATTTATTAAATTCAGCGATTTTTTAAAGAATTTAGTAGCTTTTATACAGTTAAAATATTTTAAACATGAGGTGTAATGAATGTAGATGACGTTGGGAGCACTGCTGAAAAACATTTGCTGGCAATAAAAGATCGATTCTCTTTTTGTGTTAACAGATGGTGTTTTGTTTACTGCTAACCTAATCACACTTTCCCACTGCCTGTACATGTGCTCAGTACAATGTCTAATCGCAGTTGTAAAAACTCTGCTGACAATTTTTGTTATATTCGTGGTGAATTTGTGATTAAAAAACACCAAATAAACATTACAGACTTTGTGAAAAAGATTTATCTATTATACTTTGGATCTAACTTGGTAATCAAGATAAATCTTGGGCCCCGCATAAGGTATGTTATGTGTGTGTTGAAGATCTGAGAACTGGGCCAAAAAGGAGAAAAAAGCCTTTAAATTTGCTGTTCCTATGATAAGGACGGAGCCAGGAAATCATTCCGATGGTTGCTATTTTTGCAGTGTTGATATTACTGGTCATAATTCGAAAAACAAGAAGGTTATTAGTTACCCTAACCTTTCATCCGCCATCCGACCAGTAGGGCATGGTGCAGATTCGCCGGTTTCTGAACCACCGGAAGATTTAAATTCTATTCCAACAGAGGTATTTTCTGATGTACAATCTGATTTAGATGAATCAGATGATGATGAATTCCATTGTAATACAGAAATCTAGAGCCCAGATAGTTTACTCAGACCGAGCGTAACGATTTAGTTAGCCAGGAAATCATTCCGATGGTTGCTACTTTTGCAGTGTTGATATTACTGGTCATAATTCGAAAAACAAGAAGGTTATTAGTTACCCTAACCTTTCATCCGCCATCCGACCAGTAGGGCATGGTGTAGATTCGCCGGTTTCTGAACTGTTTCTGAACTGTTTATATCTGAACTGTTAGGGAGCTGAATTGCTTGGCTTTAGATTAATAGATAAGAACTTTTTGGCAGTTGGAATCAGCATACACATTTATTTCACTGCCTTCATATATCTGTTGTCAGTATTTATTTTTCATCGAGAATGATAGCACGCACTGGCTTTCAGAGAAGCGGTAATAAGAACATCAATGACTATGAAACCGACGAGGAAGAGACACCGTATGAAAGTTAAATCACCCATTTGGTGAGATGCATCCTAAATGAGAAGAGAATGATTGGCGAAATTGAACAGCCGCATGCTACACTCGTATCTTCTACTAATATTTATGACCGTGTAACACTTGAACGCGATTTTCATTCCAAAACCAATGAATTATTCCAAAATGAAACTGTCTGCACCTGCTTATTTAAAATTTGATACACGTTACTTTGAATATCAACAATTCCGAGAAAGACTCAAGTTTTAATTTGAAGCACAAAAAAAAAAAAATTTAGGGAACTGACATCATTCTTTACTCATCTCGAATAGAAACTAAATATGGACTTCATAGGTTCTTGTTCTATGAGTAGATTACGAAAATGGATCGTCTAACGCTACGTTACATTTTCAAGTGTTCTGCATTGTTTTCGTAGATTTGTGGAACACTGTTTATATCGTCAAAACAGCTAATATTTCAAATAAAAGTTTTGTCCATAGCTTCGTAACAGTTAAATGATTTATTTCATTTCATTGAGTGCATTTAGCGTCCAGAGATATTGGCTGGATCATATTCCATTTATCATGTATCACTTTCCTCTGGCTTTATGACTCGTTGCAATGGAGTAGGAAGGAACTGCGTATTTATAGACTCCTGTTTAAAGCGGGATTGTGTGAATTTCTAATTATGGCAGAGGGGGAACTGCGTATTTATAGACTCCTGTTTAAAGCGGGATTGTGTGAATTTCTAATTATGGCAGAGGGATATTTTTACAATTGACTAAACTTTCCAAGAATAGGCTGTTAGTTCATGATCTGCATCGAATATGCGAAAGACATAAATCTCTAAAATGCGTATGAATGGTAATAGCATTATTTTACTAGCCCATAATAGCCACTTATGTTATTTTACGACTGAGAATTATAAGAGAAACCAACACTGATATATCGTAAAATACGTGCAACGGCATTGTCAACGCCTGGTACTTTCAGATACCACATTGGAACGGGAGTGTCTGTAGCGCGGGCATGCCTACATAGAAGGAGCGCGTCTGGCGATACACTTGACACGGTGGCGGAAGCCACGTCACCCTTCCCAAGGGCGTTATCGCGCTGTCAGGGTGAGGCAACAGGAAGGACGAGCAACTCCCGTGTCACAGCGCAGAGAGCTATCACTGCTGTGCCGGAGGAGAGCCGTGGCCGGGAGTGAGGTAGCGGTTGCTCACAACCTCCCCAGGTATCCAAGAGAACCAGTCTCTATCTTATACCTTCTATGATTTCGGATTTACAGTCCTCTCTCTCATATATATATATATATATATATATATATATATATATATATATATATATATATATATATAAGTGAGAATGGTAATGGTATAGTTCTGTTGACCGTTTTTCGATAACGTTCAGATGACGTAACTTAGGTGAGTATTTTTTCTGTTACATACTATAGTAAGTTCATGGGCTCAGCAAAATATGAAATTCAAACAGTTATACTGCAGCTGATACTGTTTTATCTCTGCAACACTTCAGTATTCACGGAACACCATGTGTTTCCGTCACTGAGCCATTTATACAAATGTAGGGTAAAGAGTACAAAAGCTATGTAAGGAACTATATGCGTCCAGTAATTGTTTATATACATCACAGTTGCCTGTTAAATCAAGAATGAGATATGTGAAGGCTGAAAAGAAAACTAATTTCAGGAAGAATTTACAAAGAACATACCTTGAGCAGTTGCTACACACGTCAACGAATAATATTGGGACAAAGAAGAAAATGTAGTTGACACTTATGAAGTGAAGAGAATTTCAGGGGTAGAAAATTTGATGAGCATACCATTTTATAAGTATGAAATTGTGAGAAACAAGTGCAGGTAGAGTAACTGTCTTGAACACACATGTCACAATACAATTCTGACGCTTTTACCATGTAGTGTTGCTTCATTACTTACAGAGAATGTGTACTGCAGAATGTAACAGAAAGGCCTACTTCGAAAATGTTTGGGTTTTATCGGACTGGCCAGGTAATACACTTTATGAAAACGTCCAAACAAAGATTGGCTGCACATATAAAAATATTTAAACATAGCACATAAGTACACAGAAAGAGAATAAAGTTGAAAGCAAACTGTAATATAGAAAATTACAGGAAAATATATGACAATGAATAGTATTTCAAAAATTCTTTTCTTACTAATAAAATGCATTATGACCCTTTCACATATATTACAAGATATACGAATAATTACAATATATATATTATCTCAATATATATTTATATAAATAAATGTAAGTACAGGCTTGTTCAATCCCTGGTAAAAATCTTTTCGTGATCTTATGAGAAAGATTTGTTAATAGAAGCTGAGTTTAAATAAATAAACGACGTATTTATTTTCTCTACCCCTGCAGCTACAGCCAATTGTTCATGGACATCTTTGCTTAGCATCTGGATCATATTAACATAATATAATACGGTTACAATCATTTGAAATTATTAATTTGATTACTGATATCATATGTGACAAACAGGAAGTAGGAGAGAAAGTTGTAGTTTACCGTACAGTCAACATCAAAAATCATAGCGGACAGGGCACCAGTTGGCATAAAGAAGGATGCTAGGAGAAATGGTGCACGAGGTGAGCCTGCGGTATTTTTATATCCGAGTATACAGATGGCTGTTCGAGTAATCGACGCATGTGGGGCACGGAGATTTGAGGGACATATCTGGGGAGCTAGTGCAGATGAAGTCCCATTTAGGAATATTTCGGTGGGATGGGGTGCGGGGGAGTGTTTTCTACTCCGATATTTACCTTACAGTTAACGGAAACATCCTGCAAACCTGTATCAGAACCGAGAGACGGGAACTATTTCCAATTTATTTCTCGGGAAATGAGAGCCAGACAAAAAATGAAAGCCTAGAATAAGTGGAAGTGTAATTGTGTTTTAGTACGCCGAAGAAAGTCGATGAATTTTTCCACACGTGCTGTATACTTGTGTCGATAATTACTGCAGGCTGGAGTAATGTGTATTTTCGAATATTAAGGGTGTTCCATAAAAGTATCGCTTTCTCCTATACGAGAGGTGGTTGGTCAAAACTATACGACTGGAGATCAAGGTATGGGCCACTGAGGGTCCAAAATTATAGCTTGCGTTTTTCCACATGAGATAGCATTAAAAAACGATGATATTTTAACTGAGCAGATTACGTTGTTGTTGGCAGATGGAAATCCTTGAGCAATCATAGAGAGGCAACATGATCGCTTCGGTATGAATATACTGTATGGGCAGGAATGTCTGGCGATGGTCTCATACGACCACAAACTACATCAAACTTACTAACACTTGGGGTCCATCACGTATTTTCGAGCGAAGAAATTGCAGCACTATTGATCAGCGTTATCCTTCCAGGAAGACAACAACTGGGGCTTATGGTCGACGAGGCCCCAACCCGTTTATTACCGTGTGAGCGACAGTACTTCAACGCAACCTCAAAAAATGGTTCAAATGGCTGTGAGCACTATGGGACTTAACTTCTGAGGTCATAAGTCCTCGAGAACTTAGGACTTCTTAAACCTTACTAACCCAAGGACATCACACACAGCCATGCCCCAGGCAGGATTCGAACCTGCGACCGTAGTGGTCGCGCGGTTCCAGACTGTAAACGCAACCTCTCATGGCCGATGTATTGCTCTCGGATGTCCGATGCCATCGCTTATTCGGACACCAGACTTGGATCAGTTAGATATGTGGCTATGCGGACTTTTGAAGACAATGGCATATGCCTATCCCATCAGTAATCTAATTACGTTACTGGAGTGTGTGACCAATGCATGTCATGCAATTCAAATGGAGCCAAGTGTATTTGAAAGAGCGCATGTTTCACTGGAAGGAAAGGCTGACGTATGTGTCAGATGCTCGTAACCACATGCAGCACTTTCCGAAGTGTCTGCTTGTACGTAACACACAGACCTCACTGAGTGGATGGATTGTCACATAAATAAACTTCTTCTACTTGTTCAAAATAACAAACTTCGCTCTTACTTCTGTTATTTTGACCAATACTAAAGACTGAACGAGTATCTGACCCATTTTTTAAGCATTTTGTGAACAATATGGTGTAGAGATGCGTCTACATTTCTAATATTTTAACTACTGTACCGCCTGGGATGACTCTGCATGGTATGCGGCTACCCAGTAACATCTTTGTTGTTATTATTGGATTCACAACAACTGAGAGTCCGAAAGATTTATGAAGCAAATATTTGCTTCCGATGGCAGTGAGATTATGTGGAACCATACCAGCAGAAATATTTATAGTTTTTCTTGATTTGTCAGCCGACCGGGGTGGCAGAGCGGTTCTAGGCGCTACAGTCTGGAACCAAATGGCTCTGAGCACTGTGGGACTTAACATCTATGGTCATCAGTCCCCTAGAACTTATAAATACTTAAACCTAACTAACCTAAGGACAGCACACAACACCCAGTCATCACGAGGCAGAGAAAATCCCTGACCCCGCCGGGAATCGAACCCGGGAACCCGGGCGCGGGAAGCGAGAACGCTACCGCACGACCACGAGCTGCGGACAGTCTGGAACCGCGATACCACTACGGTCGCAGGTTCGAATCCTGCCTCAGACATTTGTGTGCGTGATATCCTTAGATTAGTTAGGTTTAAGTAGTTCTAAGTTCTAGGGGACTGATGAACTCAGAAGTTAAGTCGCATAGTGCTCAGAGCCATTTGAACCATTTTGATTTCTCAGGTACTGTTCTGCAGTCTTCTGTCAGTGGAAAAATGCAGATGAGATCGTAAAGATGGTCGCTGGTGACCACGTCACTCACACCAGTGTCTTCAAGCAAGGCGCTCTCACAAATATAATTGTCCTCAGGCAAACAGCATTCTGGCCCTCGTTCTCACGAACTGTTTCTGGATAAACGTTAAACTATAAAACCGAAATACATTTATAGAAATACAAGCGCGATCTGTTTTATAACTGGGTATGATCCATATGGTCTCTGTCCCTAAAATACAGGTGAAAATATATTTCACTATCACCCTGTGTATCAAATTATGTGGTATTGCATGTCACGCAAATGGTTATATTTGGAACAGCCTAGGGGTATACGAAAGCAAGGGAAAAAGGTAGATAAGTGTTTGTCATAATTGATTTATTACCCGTATTTGATGAACAATGGTTAGTAGCGTCCATAGAAAGATAAAAAAAAAAGCAAATCGGTAGAAATGTCGGGAACTGTACAAGACAAAAAGCGTACTGTACAGTGAACAAATTGGTGCAATGATGCAAAAGGTTAACTGGAGTAGTTAAGTCATATAGTCTGCGACAGTCGTAGGGCAAGTTTAGTTACGTTGTTTCATCGTAAAATGGTCAGTCCACTTTACGATGCTTATGTATCTGAATGGCACCTCACTAATAACTGATATATTCGTCTTTTCATGTCACTTCAGCTACCAAACAGCTGAAGTGACATGAAAAGACGAATATCAGTTTCTTTCACATTACCTTGCACTGTTCGCAGTATTAAAGGACTCCCTTGAATACATACATAAGCGTCTGAAGTGTGGAGGATTGGTGATATCTAATTATCATCTTCATGGTTGCAACGTATAACGGCTATTAACGAATTGGCGTGAAGTAGTCACTGTTGTATTTCGTAATTAGTGTTAGTTTCTATAATACTGTCCCGGTTTTACCAGAGGATTAATGGAAGCAGGAAACATATTTCTACTTTTAGATGGTATTGGGGCACCATGAGCTCGCCATTACGCCTGTTACATTTCTGTAGATATTAATATTAAATTCTGGTGTTACTTTTTTCTCTTATTTATTGCCTAACAGATGTGTTTTTAAAGTTAGAACTTGTTTAGCTTAATAGCACCAATATTCTCCTGATCTCCTCCCCATCATCCCACTTATCCTTCAGTTGTGAGCCTTCGCCTGCATTAAAAAACTTAGATCCTGAGCGAATATAAATGACATCTAGTTAATGTTTGCTACTGAGAGCTGCAAACATTAAGTGCATAAAGGACACATAAGTGAAATTTGGAAAGACAATAAGATTTCAGGGAGAAGAATAATTCTTAGAACTCTTGAAGTTCACCTTCGACACTGTAGTTCCATCGGATTTACTAAAGGACTTTGAAAGTCACTTTAACTGAATAGATGCTATCTTCAAACTATGTCATGAGATAAATATCAGCAGTAGTAATTCCACTTTGAAAGTCACTTTAACCAAGCAGATATTAGTATGAAGGGAAGACTCACCGGAGGAGAAACACCCCTCTGAAGATGTCCAGCGCAGCTCTGGCCGAAACGTTAGGAGCTGAAGAGTTTCATGGACCACGACCTTACATCCCAGAAGGTTTACCAGAAGACAAGCAGATACTATCTTGAAACTCTGTCATGAGATAAATATCAGCAGCAGTTAATTAAGTGTAATAGACTGGCTTCAAATCAATTCAGATGAGGGAGTTAGGTTGAAAATGAGACACTATGGTATTCGATCGCTGTTTAAGGAGTAAAGTAACTTACGATGATCGAAATAGAGAGGATAGAAAATCCAGCCTAAACACAGAATATAAAATGTTTTTGAATAACATTCAGTAGTTACTTAAAATATATTTTTATTATGCTTTGCGGGTTTCGACAAACTAATTTGTCATCTTCAGAAGCCTACAAGGTTAAGGATATTATAAATTTTCAGACCAAGCTGTACATTTATGTGAAGTATGACAGGCATATTACACACACTTACTTAGTATTGGTTTAGTAGGTGTTATTAGCCTATTACCTCCAACATATGTTTTGGAGAAATTACAGATCTTTCTATGTGTATATTATACACTGATGTCAAGTAACATAAATAAATCCTTTATATTTTAAAGTACTCAGATGAACAGAATTGTCTGAGTTATAAGTAGATTACTGGGATGATACAGTACACAATGTATATACAAACATTTAAATTTTGGTACTGCTTCTGAATATTCACTTTGAGAAGTAAATTGTTACAGCTTCCTTATTTGTGTACACTAAACAAAATTAATTATGCTCATTATATTATTCATTGTTATTTTCATTTTACAATTATCTTTCAGTTTGTTCCATCTTAATTTGTGTGGTTAGGTTCAAGCAGTTGTGACAAACAGTAATGTTACATTTCTTACATGATATCAGTGGTCTGGTTTTGCAACTAGCAAACTGTCGTCTTTGCGAATTATGTCCCTTCCATAGTATCTCACTTCATGAAATGCTCATCTTGGTGTTGATAAGGGGTGTCCCACTATGCGACTGGTAGACAGATACTCCAATGAATCCAGAGGTTTTCCTGCATGTACCATGCAATACATGATCCAGCTGTTTACAACAGGCTCATCGAGTATTCATATAAAGCGAACCAAATACCACTTCTTACTGAGTAAAGAATTGCCATTCGTCCCAACAAGTCGATCATAATGGCCTAGTCCTCTCATATTTATATTGTAACTCTTTACAAGCTGTGCTTGTTGAATGTTGGTTTCCTGCTTAGCTATTCTATTTCACCTACTCGCAGAAATGAGTGTCTTCACAACATCAAACTCAGAGCCAATACAGAAGCATTTATTATCGTTCCATTTTAAGAATAGGATTTCACCACTTGAATCAAAGGCTAAGTCATAAGTGCCACGAGACAACGCTTTGTCTCCTGAAGAGGGCACTTCTCAGTTATGTTTCCTCGAACTGTACTGTTGCTCTAGATCAGGCTCATCGAAGAATTGCGCCCGGCGGGCGTGCCTGCACCCCGCGGGCGCAAGGCAGTGTAGTTCAGCGCCCTGTCCGCGACCGTGTGTCGCTAGTGTCGGCGTAGGAACGAGAGAGACAGCTTCGGAGAGAGTGAGACAGAACAGCACTGCACCGCCCCCGACTGTCCCGTTGTCAGGTTAAACGTAAACAAAGTAACAGAGGAAGTGCAACTCTGTAAAAGTGGTCCATGAGCGGTAAAACAAGCAAACCATTTACTGTTTAGGTAAAAACTAGTGTTCGTGTGTCAGAATTATTACGTAAAGCTTTAGAAAACAATATCCAAAACACGAATCTAAGAAATAATTAGTAATATTCTGACCCACAGGTTGATTCTACTAGTACTGCACATACACGCTCGTCATATGTACAATAGGCGTCTTCTGAAAAGTATATCAGTTTCTTAAATGAACTAGAGTCATAAATAGTCTAATTTAGAAATAATTTTACGTAAGGGATATAGAGTCTCATTCTCGCTGTTAGCAATAACAAATACATATTTTTTGTTGTACTTCGTGCTACAGCTTTTTGTATCCCTTTACAGAGTTCAGAAATCGGATGCTTAGTTTGCTGTTTTGTACGTAATAATTTTAACTGACCAAGTGTGAAAACGTATGAAAAATAGAATTAACATTATAAAGCTCTTTAATTTCTACAGTCAACATTGTTAAAAAAGACAATTAACATTTGATATGTTATTCTTTTTCGAGGAAACGATTTTGTCTTGGTTTGGTACAATATTTCGTGAGACTGTTAACCTCAAAGAATTAGTTAAACGTAATGAACGGTTCTTAGTTTTAGCAAGCCTTAGGAACCAAACATTGAGAGAACTTTGGCCGCGTGCTTGCGCGAAAGAGGATATTTCTCTCGTGGAAGACAGCTGTAAAGGTCATCCAGAGTTTTGCACATAGGAAAACGGTCCTCCAGGCGGAGATGACACTGCAGGCCAATCAGCTCTAGTTGAAGAACGTGTGAGACGTCCTCTGCCCGAATGGAAAACAGGAGAACAAATATATCTAAAGCCGTTTGATGCTCACTTATCTCCAAAAATCTGTTTTCAAACTGTTCTTGTAATTCGCAAGTGACTTGAACATAATCTGAAAAATCCGCATCTTCTTTAACGCTGTGTAGTGCAGGAATGTGTCCACCATTCTTCTCACGCAACTGTTTTTCCCACAAAATTAGTTTTTTTATTTATTTATTTTATTTTTTTTAATGCTTGAATCGTCTGCACTAAAGAGCAACAAAGTGATTTTCGCCTTGGAGTGAAACGTTCAAAGTATTTAAATGACCAGTAAGATCACTCAAAAAGCCAAATTCGCCACCCACATAGGATCACAAAGTAATTCTGCTGGACGTCCTTTCATTTCCAAAAATGTATTTATTTCGCCCCTCAAGGAGAAAACCGATGAAGCACCTTTCCTCTGCTCAGTCATCTTACTTAGCGTGGCAGGGGATGTCAGGGTATTCCGCTTCGATATCAACCAGAAATTCTTTAAATTGGCGATGTGTGAGTCCATGCGATCGAAGATAATTAACCGTTCGAAGAACTGTGACCATAACATTTTTTATGCTGTCAATCGTCGCACAAAGTGCCGTCTGGTGTATCAGACAATGGACTGCCGCGAATATGGAACAGCCGACTTCAGCCATTTTGGACTGACAAAACTCAGAAAACCAGTGCGTATCCCTCGTAGAGCAGGGGCTCCATCGGGTGTTACACTGGTCAGGCGTTCCCATTTTAAACCCATTGACTCTAACACGTGTTCCACGGTTGTGTCTTTTAATGGTATAAGGTCAAGAAATTCTTCTGTGACACGCAGATTGTCGTCGACACCTCGAATGAATATGACGAGCTGAGATACGTCCGCAACGTCCGCGGACTCGTCAAGAGCGATAGAAAGTGAAATGAAGTTTGCCGCTCTCTCCATTAATTGCTGCTCCATATCTGAGGCCATGTTTTCGACTCGGCGAGCAACAGTTTGAGGCGAAAGAGCTATTTTTTCAAATTTTTTCGTGAGGTCTGCTGGACAAATACAAGCCGCCGTGTCGAGCAGGCCATCCTTGATGAAATTCCCAGCCGCAAAGGGTTTTCCTGCTTTCGCAATTCTCAGCGAGGATTTGTAACTTGGGCGCTAACTTTGCCCACCTGTTTCCCGCTCCTACCACGGCAAAATAAGAAGATACAATTAATTTTGTGCAATCGTGTTTTTTTAAACACTTTTATCATTTTAACAATTGTTTCATTCATTGAAACTCAAATAAAAGAATTAACGAAAAAGATTGAATTTAGGTGCGTTTTACACCAGTTCCTCGGAAAAGCGGCTTTAGACGCTATCCAGGACAGCGAAATGTGGTAGCAAAATAAATTTTTATCTATTGGAATATTTACGTTTTAATTAATTTTAAACATAGATCAAACTATATGTTTTCCCATCCATAAAAACACAAATAAAGAAACACTAGGAATGACTCTTAATGACTCTTTTCTGTCCGAGAGAGCGTTTGTGACGGCTTTTCAGAAAGTGGCAAAAAATAGCGCACCTGAAACTTTTTCTTACGTCTGTGCGACGCGATTTAATGCAACCCAAATATAAATGTTAACTGAAAAGAAATGTTCCTTGTTGTTGACAATCTGATATTCGATAACTGGCACATTGATAAGTGGCAGATTATAAAATATAGTTTTATTTATCATCTTTACAAATAATTAAGAGTCATACGATAGGAAACACTTACTTTACTGTTATGCTGCTTGAAATTTCTTTCAGTTCTTCAAGCTTTGACTGGCGTTCCTCTTGCGACAAATTTTCGAACTGATATTTGTGATAGGTATTAAAGTGCAGTTCAATTGAGTACTTTTTTATATAATGAGTTTCCGATGACATATTAAACATTTGGCATGATTTTCGACAGCAGTACAAAGGAAATCAATATCCCACTATGGTTCAAAATGGTTCAAATGGCTCTGAGCACTTTGGGACTCAACTGCTAAGGTCATTAGTCCCCTAGAACTAGTTAAACCTAACCAACCTAAGGACATCACAAACATCGATGCCCGAGGCAGGATTCGAACCTGCGACCGTAGCGGTCTTGCGGTTCCAGACTGCAGCGCCTTTAACCGCACGGCCACTTCGGCCGGCTTCCCACTGTCGTTTAAATAGTGCGTACGCGCCGCTCCTCATTCCTTTTCTCTGCTTCTGTTGACCATCTCGATCCACTGTAGCCCTACGTCTGTTGCCTAACGGCTTTGCGTCGTTTTTGACTGCTGCTGGCGCGTACAGGGGCATGGCGAGGCGCGGCGGGCGGCCCGCACGGCCAGCTAAGCGACTCGGTTCGGCCACTGAGACATCATAATTCGCCCGGGGCGCTGGCCGCGGGCGATCGCGGGCGCTGGCGCCCCGGGGGTACAGTTTGGACGAACCTGCTCTAGATACTATGTTTTGAACCAGCAGCAAGAGTTCTCGACTGGTAAAATAGTCATCGAAGTATATAGTACGACCATGAAGACTTTCAGTACACTCAAGCATTTTTAGCACTATTCTAGATCCGACACCAAGGTCCACTACCAGAACTGAATGCTATTATTGCGTTGATTTTATTACAGTTTTGTCAGCAGATGATATTGCTTCCTCCCAATGTTCTAAAAATAGGTCGTTTGTATTTACACTTGCTAAATATCAGTGTATGCCAATGATGAGAAATTATCTATTTCCAGTATTATTGTATGAACCTCTTCCTGCACAACCAGTGTCAACAGACATAGAGAGGATATTTAAAGTAAAGTGCATTTTCGGCAACTGTGGTCTCATTTTTAAGTATAAGAAAATCCAATTATTTGTATGTTCACTAATAAAAAAATTGCAAAAGTTACTGCCGATAATATGTGTTTATAAAATAATAACTGAAATTTAATGAAAATTACCCTATTATTAGTAAAAAATAAAAAATAAGATCTAAAATACGTCAGTGGGAAATAATGGATTAACTTCTCCATATAAGCAGATTGCCATGATATGTCCACAAATGTACAAGTTGTATGTGATTATTGCAAACAGAAATTGACTGGAAACGACAGTTTAGTAATGGAGGAATTTGTGATGAATGAAGATTGTTCAGGGGATGGGGTGTGGGGGTGCAAGGCTTGGGTAAACTAAGCAGATTAATGTGATGGAGACATCAATAGTGACGCAGAGATGGAGATGTCTGGTATACACAGAACAGAAAAACTTGAAGACCTGCATCAAACTTCTACTCAGGTCGAAGACCACAACAACACAACAAGCATAAATAATTAATTAAAACTAGTAGCACACATCACATTACCTCCGTTAATTGTTTTTCGCTTTCTTCTGTGAAAATAAGGAAGATTTCCATTCTACTGTGCACAGAATATGGGTTCAGAGGTGAACAAAGAAATATGAAAAGAGAACTGAGGATTGGGAAAATGAAATTAATGACAACATTAATATTATAATTTGAGACAACGCTGTATTTGAAATGTAACGCATGATCAACAAAGACAGCACGCACTGGGGAAGAGAGCATTACTTACTATGACATGTTTACCAGTATCAAACGTAAACCTTGAACTGGGAAATAAATATGCGTAAATGAACGTCTTGAGCACTTCATTCTATGATAGTGAACTATCGTCTATTAGTAAACCTGAAAGGCACACAGTTAAAATGGTTGAGGTGCGTTGTTACAGAGGATGGTACACAAAATGATTCAGGAAACGAATAGAAATAGTTACCACAGGAAAGAAACACAAAGATTTGGCCTATGTTAAAATAGAAGATAATAATGTCTATGGTACTAGACAGAGCCTTGAAGATCATAGATGATGAGTTAGAGAGTGACTGTAATACTTAGAACGAATAATTGAGGAATTTTGTGCAGATACCTCTGAGTCACAGGGCAGTAAGTTGTCAAGGGCCACATTAAGGAATCGACAATAAAAAGGGAAGAAAACCGGATGTGTATTACATTGTGATTGCTGCATAGTTGTGGTTGCTTTCACGCACTGCGCATAGGTTCATAGGAATTTTTCGAGGTAAGAGCCGAATCAAATCGTTTCTGTTATTAAGTTTTTAAATCAGTTACTGAAGCCATATATTCCTGTTTCGCTGGCATATTAGAATTTGGTTTTTTTTTTCATTCTTTCTTCTTTTCTTTCGTTTCTCCGTTCTTTATTCCTTACGACTCTCTTTATTGTAGTAATTAGATAAAAGTTTGATGACAGTTGTAAACAACAAACAGTTACCAACCTACGTAGACAGTAAGGTTGTAAAACAACATCTGTGACGTGTTATAGGCTACAATAAATGTTAGAAAATTACCCACAGAGTTACAGCTTCTATTAAAGAAACAAAACCGATTCGTCTCCCAATAACCTGATTCGTCGGGATTCCCAAATAAAATTTTCTTGGTTTTCTAATAGCGTCAGAGTGAATGAATTCTTTCTCCGACAGCAGTTGCTATCATCCTTTATTGGTACTCGTGAATAGCAAACGGCAGCCACACTTGGTGCTTTCATGATCTTTTGTAATGCTTGCTCTACAGTCATACCTTGTTCTATAAAGGAAAGGCACTTCTGTTGATTACAGTAGCGCCATGCTTATTTAGAGAAGCTCTAGATATCTGGTATCTCCATATTTCACTTATTTCCCAAGCTCGATGAGCATACATGCGACGTGAGAATGTGAAAGATCTGTAAGTTCCTTCAGAGAGCTAGAATTATTCGACGTCAATTTATGAATATTACTGTAACGGACGTTCGACGATAACATTGTAATTCTTTTGAGAGGGCAATGGAACAGCAACCGAATGGAATGGATAGTATACTGAAAAGAGGTTGTAACATGAACAACAGTATGAGGAAGATCTTATACTGTGGCCGAGCTAAGGCAGGCGCTGGTGAAGGAATTAGATTACAGAACGACATGACATGTTGAGGTGTCGGGGTTCTGCTGGATATCAGGGTCGTTCGTGGACCATCTTCGGACAACGTGGCACGTTGTCATCATCAGGAGCTACCTTAGTCGAGTGGAACACGTAAATTATTTATATCTACCGACTTTCCCCTTTCATGACCGGTTCTGTGCGTTCCATATGCGGTCCGTCCCCACTAGAAACCTCCTGGGACGTACCGTCTTCGGTCCGGGGAGCCTGTCCGCGATAAGCTTTCCGTTGTCCATCCGCTTTGTCTAAGAACGATCTAGCTTTCTTTTCATGTCGTGGTGCTTCTGTTTCACTGTACGGAGATCGTTGCACATGACTGGTGTGTCAGTACTTATGTACGTGGAGTGTTGCCGCTGCTGCCTGGAATATTGCGTAGACCAGATAATCTTTCACATTTCCCAGTAGTCCTCTTATTGCAAGGCATCGCTGGAAGACTCACAGGAACTGATTGTGGATTAATTTCATGATGTTTCGGCATATACTGATTTCAACAGATTTTCTGTATGGGGACAAATATTACGAGCAGAGAGAAGATGTGACAATGGTTGACAGTCTGTTCGGGAGTAGGCATTAGAGACGGCTAGATACAATCCCATACGCCTCTATACTTATGAGGATGATCATTTGGTGATGTGACGCAATGCCTGGGGGAGGCTAATTGAGCTCCTGGAACATCTTAACCACACCAACCAAATATAAGACTCTCAATGGAACTTGAGAAAGGTGGTCAGTTGCAGATTCTGCATGGACTTGTCAAGAGATCACGTGGATCTTACGGTCACAGTGCGTCTCACAAACCTAAACACGTTTTCGTACTTTGATTCTTGAGCATGTAACGCAAAAATTCGCTGCTTGCTGTGCTCTCAACTGGCGGAGTGATCTGGGGTCCAGCGTTCGAGTCCCCAGCTGACCGATCGTAGAATGTAAGGCAAAAATTCGCTAGGTGATGAATCAATGGTCTTTTGCATACAGCGGCCAACAGACGCTGCAGATATCTTGAGGAAATTCATTGTCCTCTGTCGGATGTTTCTATTTTTGTAATAAACACTTCATTTCATAGTTTTAAATAGTAGCTTATTTCGCCTCCTCGGGAATTTTTCGACTTTCTCCCTCACAATAAAACGACTGTTGTAAACGTTACCTGTGAACACATCTTACTAAAACGAATGTTCTAAGGAAATTTGCAGCGGCTGTGAACCAGTATAAACAAAATATTATTTATGCGTTATCTCGTGAGATATGGGCTTAGGCGCTCAAGTACCAAAGGAGAAACGTTAAAATGATGAAGCTGATAGAGAACAGACTTACTGAGCAGATCGACGCTCTGCTGGCTGTTCTTTCAACTGGCAGAGTGATCTGGGGTCCAGTGTTCGAGTTTCCAGCAGGCCGATCGTTGCGCTTATCTTCATGGTAGCGAGGCGCGGTGTCTCCGCTCCGCTCGTACTACATCGCCTATTATGGTGAGCGGCGTTTACAGTCACGACGAATTAGGACGAGCAAGAGTTTGTAGTTGAGATTCAAGATAGGTTTCACTGTCTCACGTTCGTCAATGAAAGCTCTGATTTGTGTATCGTCGGTTCTCGATTCATATAAACAGTCTCTATAATCGTGAGGTGGTGAGGTTGCGATACGATTCACAGTCATATGCGAGATTATTAAGATTAAAAAAGTAGGTGGTGGTGTGCTTGTGTCTGCTGCTAGTAGCTTATCTTGTAGTGAATTTGTAATAGATAGTTCCTGCGAATTACTATGGGTAGAGGTTATACTCAACAGCCATACTAAAATAATAATTGGCTTCTTCTACCGACCCCCAAACTCAGATGAAATAATAGCTGAACGCTTCAAAGAAAACTTAAATCTCATTACAAATAAGTACCCCACTCATACAAACATAATTGGTGGAGACTTCAATCTACCCTCGATCTGTTGGCGAAAATACATGTTCAAAGGCGGTGGAAGACAGAAAACATCTTCCGAAATGGTACTAAATGCTATCTCTGATAATTAGTTTGAACAATTAGTTCTTGAGCCCACACGCATTGTAAATATTGACCTCTTAGCCACAAATAATCCTGATCTAATAGAGAGCGTCATGACGGATACTGGAATTAGTGAACACAATGTCACGTAGCGAGGCTTAAAACCATATCAACCAAAACCACTAAAAATAAACGCAAAATATACCTATTTAAGGGAACCCGGAACCTAAAAATGATGAATTTTGGGTTTTCAGTTTACTGTGAAATAAAATACTACAGACCTTCCTCTTTAAAATGACATATTAATGTTACCTGTAGCTCAACTACAATTATTGAAAATATTAATTTCAATAATGTGCTGTAGAGGGCATGTTGCGACATTGAATTTCCATGGATACATGTTCGTTGAAAAATCGTTTTTCAAAACTTCCAGTCTTTCCAAAGACTGTATATTATGTTGGCAACACGATTTGATAGGCAATTGTCTTGTCCGCGTATTGTAGTCTTTGGATACTGCTGTTTACGTTGAGCATTTTGTGTTTATTGCACGATTTGTGTTGTATTTCTATTGCGTAAATGGAACTTATCAAATATGCCTCGATTTAGTAACAGAGTTTACAAGAGGACGAAGCCTCCTCCGAGGTATACTAGTGGAACTGTGACAACTTCTCCGACCTAGGGAAATGATTCTGAAAGTAGTGAGGTTATTCATGAAGTGAAATCTACTCCTGTCTCTAGCACAAGCAAGAAGTTGCATGGATCAACTGGAAAATACTGCAGTTTATTGGAGAAGTGTAGTGAGGATAACGTGAACGAAATTATTAACATTTCCTTGCTCTCAAAGGTGATTGAGAGTTCAGTACTGTGTAAGGAATGTTGCAAATTGCGTGTGTCAGTAAATGTCAAGCGACACATAGGGCTTGAAGCAGAAATCTGTCTCCATTGTACTAGCTGTCATTACAGTGTTTCATTTTGGAACTCAGAATATGTCGAAACAGGCCAAGACGAAACTGATAGAAAAGCAAGTACTATGATGTAAATATTAGATGTGTTTATGCTCTAAGGTCAATCGGTAAGGGATAATCTGCTGGTCAAATGTTTTGTGGTGTAATGAATCTCCCACGACCGCCAACGAAATTCTCAAAATATAACTAGGTTGTTGGATCCTGTGTTGAAGATATTGTCCAAGAATCCATGAAAGAAGCAGTGGAGGAGGCTGTGGCCGCGAATGAAGTAATTCCAAATGTTCAGAATCCTCGGGACCTGACTGTCGCACTAGATGGTACGTGCCAGAAGCGCGGGCACTCTTCACATAATGGGGTAATAACGGCAACAAGTGCGGAAACTACAAAATTTATAGATGTTGTAATTAAATCCAAGCACTGTAGGTGTCCTAAAAGAGTAAAGGATGAGCATGCAGAAAACTGCCGAAGGAATTACAATGGGTCTAGTGGGACCATGGAAGTTTCCGGTGTGAAAGGCATTTTCCGTCGCTCTCTTCTGTGGTACAAGGTCAGATACCTACAGTTCCTGGGTGATAGTGATTTGAAGTCTTCTGGTGCTGTATCTGAGCTGAAACCTTATGTAAATGATGTTACCGTTACTAAACTGGAATGCATAGGTCACGTTCAGAAACGTATTGGAACAAGGCTGCGTCGACTGAAAACCACAATGAAAGGCCAAGTACTCAGTGACGGAAAACCTTTGGGTGGAGCTAAAAGATTGACAGACGAGGTAATCAACAGATTGCAGAGAGACTGTGGACTGACAATAAGACTAAATACTCACAGTGTTTACTACCAAACCTTATCGACTGACGAGGAACCACTACATAGACTATGCCCACAGGGACACAATTCCTGGTGCAAGTACAATATCAGGGATGTGAACGTGTATACAAGCATCATCACAGTCTACCAGGAACTGTCATGAAGGCTATAATATCAATTTTCATAGATCTTTCTGCAACTGAACTTTTGAAGAAATGTCTCCATGGACGTTCACAAAATGAAAATGAGAGTGTGAATAATGCAATTTGGACCAGAATCCCAAAAAATTTGTTTGTGGAATTTCATACTCTTCATTTTGGAGTATATGATACCATTGCTACGTACAACAAAGGTAACATTATAAAGTACCATGTGCTGCAGAAGTTGGATGTGATGCCTGGAAAGTACATGGTGACTGCAATGATGTTGATAGACAATTAGAGGAAACGGGGTGCTGAAAGAAAAGAAAAGGAATGTGAGAGGCAAGCCAGACAAAGAATGAAAGGTGTGAAAAGAAGGCTAGGTGGGGAGATGTCTAGTGACAGTGGAAACCCCTCTTACGGTGCTGGACTCCACTAAAATGTTAGTGAAACTTTGAAACTCATTTTCCACAAGTTCACTTTTTTGTCATATAAGGAACATTTTCAGCTAAACTATTAGAGATAAAGACTAAAAATTTTCAAGGAATGTAAACAGTGCCAATACACACCTTGAATCATAGTCTTTTTGTGATACATAATTGATAACAGATTTTATTTCAAAGATACTATGCCAAAAAATATATCAATTATTTTCAGTAACAAAATAATTAATATCTTTCCAAAAAAACACCAATTAATTAAAATCCATATGGTACATTGTATTAAATATATGTAATATTATACTGCAAAAGTTTCATCATTCTGGTGTTAATAGTTCATAAGAAAATGTTCCTTACATTTAACATTGGAGGTATAGGACGTTCCGGGTCCCCTTAAAACAACAAATAAAAATTTGCTGATGCCTTCCTAAGAGAGAGTCTCCATTCCTTCTAAGCTAATTATGTAAGTGTACACCAGATATGGCTCAAGCTCAAAGATACAGTATCGACAGCAATAGATGAATTCATACCGCATAAGTTAATAAGAGACGGGATTGGTCCACCATGGCACACAACACACGTCAGAACACTGTTGCAGAAGCAACGAAAAAAAGCATGCCAAATTCAGAAGTACGAAAAATCCTCAAAACTGGCTAAGTTTCACGGAAGCTCGAAATTTAGTGCGGACGTCAATTCGAGATGCTTTTAATAGTTTCCACAATGAAACATTGTCTCAAAATATGGTAGAAACCCCAAACAGATTCTCGTCGTATGTAAGGTACATCAGTTGCAAAAAACAGTCAATACCTTCACTGCGCGATAGCGATGGAAATCTTACCGATGATGGTGTCACTAAAGCAGAGCTACTAAATACAGTTTTCCGTAATTCCTTCATGAAAGAAGACGAAGTAAATATTCGAGAATTCGAAACAAGAACAGCTGTTGGCATGAATGACATAACAGTAGATATTTCAGGTGTTGCAAAACAAATCGCTTAAGCAAGGCAAGTCTTCCGGTGCAGATGCTATAGCAATCAGGTTCCTTTTAGAGTATGCAGACACAATAGCGCTTTTCTTAGCAATCGTATACAACCGCTCACTTGACGAAAGGTCTGTTCCTAAAGAGTGGAAAGTAGCACGGGTCCACACCAATATTCAGGAAAGGAAATAGGAGTAACCCATTTCATTACAGTCCCATATCACTGACTTCAATTTGCAGTAGGATTTTGGAGCATATACTGTACTCGAACATTATGAATCACCTTAAAGAAAATGACTTATTGATACATAACCAACACAGATTCAGAAAATATTGTTCTTGTGCAACACAGCTAGATCTTTATTCCCATGAGGTAATTAGTACTGTCGACACGGAATCTCAGATCGATTCCATATTCCTAGATTTCCAGAAGGCTTTTGATACCGTTCCCCACAAGCGACAATTAATCAAATTGCGTGCATATGGAGTATCGTCGCAGCTCTGTGACTGGATTCGTGATTTGCTCTCAGAGAGGGCACAGTTCGTAGTGATCGACGGTAAATCATCGAGTAGAACAGAAGTGATATCTGGCGTTCCGCTAAGTAGTGTCGTAGGCCCTCTGCTGTTCCTGATTTACATAAATGATATAGGTGACACTCTGAGCAGCCCCCTTAGATTGTTGCAGATGACGCTGTAATTTACCGTCTAGTAAAATCATCAGACGATCAATTCCAATTACAATTTCTGATCAAATGGTTCAAATGGCTCTGAGCACTATGGGACTTAACAGCTGTGGTCATCAGTCCCCTAGAACTTAGAACTACTTAAACCTAACTAACCTAAGGACATCACACACATCCATGCCCGAGGCAGGATTCGAACCTGCGACCGTAGCAGTCCCACGGTTCCGGACTGCGCGCCTAGAACCGCGAGACCACCGCGGCCGGCTACAATTTCTGTATGGTGCGAAAAGTGGCAATTGGCACTAAACAAATAAAAGTGCGAGGTCATCAACATGGGTACTAAAAGAAATCCAATAAATTTTGGGTATACCATAAATCGCACAAATCTAAAAGATGTCAATTCGACTAAATACCTAGGAATTACAATTACGCGCAACTTATATTGGGAAGACCAGATAGATAATATTGTGGGGAAGGCGAAACAATTACTGCGCTTTGTTGGTAGTACGCTTAGAAGATGCGACAAACCCGTAAAGAGACAGCCTACATTACAGTTGTCCGTCCTCTGATGGATTATTGCTGCGCGGTATGGGATCCTTACGAGGTAGGATTGACGGAAGTCATCGAAAAAGTGCAAAGAAGGGCAGCTCGTTCCGTGTTAGCGCGCAATACGGGTGAGAGTGTCACTGATATGATACGCGAGTTTGGGTGGCAGTCACTGAAACAAAGGCAGTTTTTGTTGCGGCGAGATATATTTACGAAATTTCAATCACAAACTTTCTCTTCCGAATGCGAAAATATTTTGTTGATACCCACTTACGTAGAGAGAAATGATCATCTTAATAAAATTAGAGAAATCAGAGCTCGAACGGAAAGATTTAGGTGTTCCTTATTCGCAAGCGCCATTCGAGAGTGGAATGGCAGATAAGTAGTATGAAAATGGTTCGATGAAACCTCTGCCAGGCATTTAAGTGTGAATTGCAGAGTAGCCATGAAGATGTAGATGTGGATGAAGCAACTCAATACCATGTCGTAATTTGGGCAACTGATAATCTTAGTTTTGCAGCAGTTATCAGAAAGTCTGCCACTGTAACGCTAGTAGTGTCACAATAGTAGTGAATTCTTCATTGCGCCACGTTTTTTTCGTAATACATCTACATCTACATACATACTCCGCAATCCACCATACGGTCCGTGGCGGAGGGTACCTCGTACCACAACTAGCATCTTCTCTCCCTGTTCCATTTCCAAACAGAACGAGGGAAAAATGACTGCCTATACGCCTCTGTACGAGCCCTAATCTCTCTTATCATATCTTTATGGTCTTCCAGCATTTTATCATTTATGTAGATAGAAAACAACATCGGATCTACCACACTTCCCTGGGACACTCCAGATGATACCCTCACCTCCGATGAACACTCACCATCGAGGACAACGTACTGGGTTCTATTACTTAAGAAGTCTTCGAGCCACTCACATATTTGGGAACGAATCCCATATGCTTGTATCTTAGGAGTGTGCAGTGGGGCACCGAGTTAAACGCTTTCCGGAAGTCAAGGAATATGGCATCCGTCTGATACCGTTCATCTATGGTTCGCAAGATATCATGTGAAAAAAGGGTGAGTTGCGTTTCACAGGAGCGATACTTTCTAAAGCCGTGCTGATGCATGGACAGCAACTTCTGTCTCAAGAAAATTCATTACATTCGAACTGAGAATACGTTCGAGACTCCTGCAACAAACCGATGTTAAGGATATTGGTCTGTAATTTTGAGGATCCACCCTTATACCCTCCTTATATACAGGCGTCACCTGCGCTTTCTTCCAGTCGCTCGGGACATTACGTTGGGCAAGAGATTCGCGATAAATCCAAGCTAAGTAAGGAGCCAATGCAGTAGAGTACTCTCTGTAAAACCGAATTGGAATCCCATCAGGACCTGGCGATTTATTTATTTTCAACCGATTCAGCTGCTTCACAACCCCAGGGATGTCTATCACTATGTCCTCCATACGGGAATCTGTAGGAGACTCAAACGGCGGTATGTTTGTGCGATCCTCCTGCGTGAAAGATTTCTCAAACGCTAAATTTAAAATTTCAGCTTTCGTTTTGCTGTCTTTCGTTGCCAGGCCAGACTGATCAGTGAGTGACTGGATGGAAGCCTTCGACCCGCTTACCGATTTTACGTAAGACCAGAATTTCCTTGGGTTTTCAGCAAGATCTTTTGCTAAGGTATGACGGTGTATGCTTCGCGCATCTCTGTTTTTACAGCAGCACGAATCTCTACTAACTTTTGCCTGTCCTCATTCTCCCGATATTTCTTGTACCGCGAGTGCATCTGTCTGTGCTTCCTGAGCATTCTCCGAATTGCGCTGTTAAACCACGGTGGGTCTTATCCGTCGGCAACCCACCTTTTCAGCAAATACTTTTCCGATGCGTGATTTACAATTTATTTGCCAATAATTTTAAACACCACAGAGCGCATTTAAATCTCGAGTTTATTGTGAGAGTTAACGCTTTTCAGTGATAAATATTGTGTCAATTCTCACCTTAAGGTTCTTTGAGGAGATAATTGATAGCGTCAGTAAATCAGCGCTGAGTATCAACGGTGTACCTGTTTCACGAGTAATTCTGATCCAATGAAATTCACTTACACGCACGGAGTTTTGCAAGTGAAATAAGAGACATGGCATTGCGTAGGAAGCGCCTGCTGGATACATTACCGGCCGCCACCATTTGATTAAACAGCTAATTATCCCTCCTGCGGTCGGCGCGCGCCAGATGAGTAGTGCGGGTTGCCGCATCGCGGTCTCGCGGCGGTTAGGGGCGTGCCGCTTGCCTGGCGGGGTTTAATCTGATGGCGCACGAGCTGACAGCTAGCACAGCAGTCGCCAATTACTGCAGCGAACGTGCATACAGCATCTCGTCGTGCCGTGCTGATTGAGAGCGGCAGGGGGGACACTGGTGAACGCTTCCATTTTTTTAACTCGCGCTCTACCCGCAGCGCTGATTCGGCGATGCGCAGCCCTGCCACCCGGCGAGGCGTGCAGACCGTATCGTAAAGCTGTCTGCGCGCTCGGCTGCTGCTGCCATGCCGCGTCCCCCGCTATCTCGCCAACTTCGTAATCTGCCGGATGAGAAGTTTCTCCGCTGCCTCTTGTTCTTGGCTTCCTTTATGCCGCAAACGGCAAGTCCTCCGCTGCACGAGGGGATCTGCCAGCTGTTTACAACTGAGATCCTTGCGGGAATAATTCGTTACGCGGCTTTCAGCTAAAATATGCTGCTGCTAATAGGGATGATCCAAGTTAACTGGCGCGGAGCAGGACCAGATATCAGTATAAGAGGAAGGAGAGCCTACTTCAGTCCATAAATAGTGGGTTGATAAACGCATTACCAGAAGCAGAATCGGTTTACATTCAGCATCGTGCAGTCTTAGTGTGCCACAGAAACGAGCGAGGAATGCAGGTAAAAAAATCTTTGATTGCCTACCAAGCGATGCAAAGAATTTAATGTATAGTAATAATGATAAGGGAGGGATCAAAAATTTATGCCTCTTCTGTCATACGAAAATTAATAATGAACGTATGACAGCAGAATTCGTACAGATCGTGGTTGAACTGTCCCCAACACAACACTGCCCTTGAACCTAATCAACAAGTTCCCTTGCTGAACTCGGGTATTAAAACCACTTTGGAAAAATTCAGGTTTTTCCCTTCTTGACATATTTTAACCTTACCCATGAAGAAATTATTTGGGGACGCTGCGATGCACATCAGCTATGTGTTGCGTTGGTGAAGAAATATGGTAACGGAGAAACGGACGGCTGGTCCCGGTGGAGGTTCGAATCCTCCCTCGGGCATGGGTGTGCGTGTTTGTCCTTAGGATAGTTTAGGTTAAGAAGTGAGTAAGCTTGGGGACTTAAGAACCTTAGCAGTTAAGTCCCATAAGGTTTCACACACATTTGAACATTTTTTGGAGAAACGGACATGAAACAATACATCGGCCAGCCTGACAACAAATGGCACGGATGCCAATTACGGACGTTCTGATGAAGTGGTTCGAGGAGAATGGCGCGTTACAGTTGACTGCCAACAACGAAACGTCGGTTTTTAAAATCATGCGCCCAGAAGCAGACCTCTGAATTTTTCGAAACTTGTTTTCATGCCTGGCTTCAAAAAATGGGATATATGTAAACAAATGCATGGTAGCTATGCCGGCAGGTTAAGGCTATGAGGGCAATTCAGGCTTCGACCTGCACTAATTCTGCTGTTAAATGTTCATAATTTTTTTCTTGTGACACACGAGGCAATACCTCTTCATCCACCCTCAAATGGTTCAAATGGCTCTGAGCAGTACGGGACTTAAAATCTGAGGTCATCAGCCCCTAGAACTTAGAATTACTTAAACCTAACTAACCTAAGGACATCACACACATCAGTGCCCGAGGTGGGATTCGAACCTGCGAACGTAGCGGTCGTGCGGTTACAGACTGAAGCGCCTAGAACCGCTCGGCTACACCGTCTGGTGATCCACCCCCGTAATAGTATCAATAATACACTGTAGCACAAAGGCCTGGTGCAAGCCTTTCAATTCTACCGGGGGAAAAGGGTATCACAGCTTGTGCAGTAAAATTTATTTAGTTACTAAATATGAATTTGCGAATGTGTTTCGTAACCCACATAAGAATTCCAACAGAAATCAAGTTACTTGCAGTAGTGCATCGTTACGCCAGTCTTCACTTCAATGCAAGACAAGACAGTACATTTTTATCTTCCTAATGTGTAACTCAGCGAGTACCAACTCGCTTTAAAATTGGAGGGGTACCGGAACAGGGTCAAAGAAAAGGAGTTAACGAACAACGATAACCAGAGACGACATTAACTTCTGTTCACAGACAATCTGTTTGGGTCCGAATGTCATTCAGTCGTACTTCTGCTTTGCAGACAGCAACGAACAGTAAGGCGCGACATTGTTCATGAATATAAATGTAGAATCTATGAACGGTTGTTCACCATTGTACTTTATGTCAGCAGTTTAACACTGTTACGTATGAAGAAGGTATTGAACAAAAGAGCCATGTTAGTTCACAAAGAATTGGCTTGTGTTTTATACTCGCTGTGTCATGATTTCGTGACGATCGGACAGCAACACATCAAAGAGTATGTAATGTCTCTTGCAGCGGTCTCTTCGCTATATTTACAGTAATTTTATAAATTATATTTCTCAGTACATATCTCGAAATATCTCTTCTTATCTTACCGATTCCTAAACTTTAATATACGATGATGATCAATGCAAAGTAGTTTCAAGCCCTATTATTCCTTGGAGCGTCCATTTACTCCATGGAATAGCTTCTCTGCTATCTATGTTTTCTCTTAGGAAAAGAAAGAAGGAGATCTTGCCGATTAGCAGTGAAAGAAGGAAGAGGTATATGTATGTATTGTTGAGCTAGTCGCCTTCTTGATGAGATTCTGTATGAGAAGGAATTTAATACATGAACTAAACAAAAGTAAGTGTGTTCGCGTATTATTTAACTGATTATTATTGACAGTGCCTGCTTACTACGCTGTGTTGCACGGGATCAGTGGCGAACGTCTGATTTACACTGGACGAACCTGCCGTTTTGTATGCTCAAGATATCCAGTTTATTACTTCAAATAAATAAGTTAACACGGTCTTACCAGCAGATCTCTGGTCGTCCCCATGTGATCACAGAAAGTTAATAATTATTACAAATGTTTTTAGGAGATCGACTGACAGTTTTCGTCGCACCGATAAACTGCTGCTCGCGTGGGACGAACTGTTTCGGTAGTACAACGGGTGTGTGCCTAATGGATCACGGAAGACCGCAGACTACCACAAGTTAGATCAGGTCGCACCACCCAGACCACCCACCCCCCGAGAACATCGACCGTCCATCCGAATCCTACTGCAGGACAGATATGTGTCCTCCTCGGCACAGCCGTAATTAATGGAACAGTGAAAAAATCGCACTCTATCAGGGGTGGGTCCGTCGCCGTTCATTAGGACATCGGTTACGTGCGCATCGTCCGCTTCTCTGCCCATCCTTCACGAATGTGCAGAAACATGTTAACGATAATGGTGTATGAAACTACTTCACTGGTGATAGGAAAGGCATCATACAGTTTTTCAGACGAATTCAGGTTCTGTTTGGTTCAAAATTCGCATCACCGTGATTGCATTCGCACAAGACATACAGCGCCTACTAAAGTTGCTATGGTGAGGGGGTCTATACGGTACAGCTACAAATCACAGTTCGTGCGTGCCCAGGGCACTGCGACCAGTGTTACCAACATGACTGACGCCGTGCGACCCGTAGCCATACTCTTCTTGTACTACAAACCAGATGGCATTTTTCATCAAGACAATGCACAACCTCATGTTTCCGCCGAATACGTGCCCTTTTGGTAGAGCACTTGCCCTCGAAAGGCTAAGGTCGCGAGTTTGAGTCTCGATCCGTCACACAGTTTTAATCTGTCAGGAAGTTTCACGTACTTCCTTGGTGTTACAGGATGGCAGCCTTCTGCCCTGGCAATCCAGATCTCCACACTTTTCGCCAACCAAAAATGTGTGGGATATGATGAAACGACGGATGCAGCACTGTGACCCAGTGTCAACCAACACAGATGAACTTTGGAACCAGTGAATGCAGCTGGAGAGATGTACCACAGGACATCATTCGTGCCTAATGTGCGCGATGCCATCACGCGTTTAACAAATTATCAGGGCCCATGTGTGGCCCTGTGCCTATCAGGCAACAGGCACGTGCTGAACAGAGGTGACAGAAATACTAATCATTTCTGCAGAGTAAATGACCTCTGAATATAAACATCGTATCTCTAGTCGTTCAAAGTGTTCTAATTTTTTTTTCTCAACATGAGTGTACTTTTGTCTCAGCCAAGTGATCCTTAAAACTTATCAAATGAAAATAATGATTTATATACATGAGAAACAGCATATCAGTCCATACGTTGAACAGTACTTATTCGAAATACAAAGCATGCCAGTTTTCAAGTTCAAGCATATTTTCCTTTATGAGAAAGTATATCTTTGTATGTATTGTATCGAATAATAGTATTGCGTAACATTTGACAACTTGTACTAAATGGTTCTAAAGGCTCTGAGCCCTATGGGACTCAACATCTGAGGCCATCAGTCCGCTAGAACTTAGAACTACTTAAACCTAACTAACCTAAGGACATCACACACATCCATGCCCGAGGCAGGATTCGAACCTGCGACCGTAGCAGTCGCGCGGTTCCAGACTGAAGCGCCTAGAACCGCTCGGCCACCGCGGCCGGCAACCTGTACTAATCAATATTCTTTTGAGCGTATTAAGTTGGGAAGACGCTTGCTAACGATTTTGCGTCTGGTTCACAGACACTATAACTACCAACCAACCGCCAGCCCTAACACGATGGCATATGTCCCAACCATTAGAATTAAGTTCTCTGAAATGTGCGCAACCTGTCAACACTGTGGGCTGTAGCGATTTATGAAAAAATTCCTCTGCTGCTTGAACAGTCCAGCACTGTATGTTCCAGTGGTGGAATGGCAAATGATGTGTAATTTGACGTGTAGGTCAAGAGTAGGTGACCACTCATTATACAGGGTGCTTCCATGATGGTGTTACAAACTTTGATGGATAATGGAGAAGGGTAAATGCATGAATTTAGAGAAAAGAGCGCTGGTGCAGAAACCTCAGGGTGGTCAGTTATAAGCGGATGTCGTGATACCTCTGACAATGGAATACTTGTACCGGTACCGTTGTTACTAAGCTTGTAGGGCAGGCAACGTTGGGAGATGGTTGTATGCACCAAAATAAGGAAAAAGGACTAGTAAATATAAGCTCTAAAATGAATACATTAAGAGCCATGGGAATATATCTTCTAAACCGTAAAACACATCTCTTCTACTACAGCCTCTTTGGTTTCCACATTTTCGGAGGAGGTAATACAGACTAAAACAAGAAATACATTATGAGCAATCGAATGATATCTTAAAAGCTGTAGGAGAGATGTGTTTCCAAGTGACGAAGATGAACAAGTGCTCATTGCTCTTAAGGTATGCACATCAGAGTTCATGTTTGATACATATTTATTTCTCTTATTTTGGTCCATACTAGAAACTCTGAGAGTTGTCCTATCCTACAGTCTTAGCAGCAACATTTCCGGCACCTCTATTCGTTTTATCAGAATAATTTTTTGTTATAAGTTTCTAATCGGTAGTTTTCGGACCAAGGTCCATTACTCAGACTAATAGAAAAATAAAATGCGTAACTGCACCAAAGATCACTTCCGACGTTGCGGCTGATAATGGAAGCAAGTTTTAACTAAAATCAGGACACTCTCACTGGTTCTGTCGACCCGGGAAAAGCGTTCTACGTTGTAAAATAATTCATGACATTCGAACTTCTCAGTAAAATAGGTGTATGCTATAGGGAAAGGTGGCTAATATGTTATATATGCGAGAAGCCGGAGGGATATACTCATTCGGAATGCTAAGAACGAAGTGCTCGGATCAGAATTTGTATACGATAGGGATATAGCCTTTCGTCTCTAATCTTTAATCTAAACAGTGAAGAAGCGGTGTCGGAAATAAAAGAAAGGTTCAAGAGCGAGTTTAAAATTCGCTTTGAAACGATATCAATAATCAGATTCGCTGACGACTTGCTATCCTGAGAGTACTCGAGGAAGTATACTGCTCACGCAGTGTGGACGAGAGCAGACTAAAGATTAAATTAATAAGAAGTATCAAAAATGAAATAAAATTACTGTCAGAATTTGTGAGCACGCAATGAAGAAACTGAACTATCTTGGAAGATAATAATACATGACTGACATATTACGCTTGACATAAGAAGCATACTATTTAATTTGAGGAAGAAATTTATAGGTTTGTATGTTTAGAGTGCAGAATTGTAAGGAAGTAAGCCGTGGAATGTGAGGAAACCGGAAAGAAAAGAAACAAAGCAGGTGAGAAGTGATATTACGAAAAATTCTGAAAATTACGTCGACTGTACGATGAAAAACAAGGTTCCCAGCAGGACTGACGAAGAGAGGAAAGTGTTGAGAACATAGAAAAGAAGAAGAGACAAGTTGATAAGACGTAAGAAATAAAGTAATAACTTCCATGGTACTTGAGAAAAGTACAGAGAGTAAAAAATGTTCGAAAATAGACAGATACGAATATCTCCAACAAATAACTGATAGATTTGTGTGCAAAAGTTGCTCTCACATAAGGCAGATGCTGACACAAGAGAGATATCGTAGCGAGCTACAGCGAACCTGGCGGTATATTGATAATAGTTTCAAATTATCAACGAACATTATGTAAAAAATTAAAAAAAAAACATCGGAATTGAATGACAAACTAGACTTCACGGTAACGACCACGCCACCATTCTCTTGATGCTCGAGATATACGATTTTATTTTTCGTTGAAGCATAACATAACTGTCCACCCTGACTACTACGGAGCAAATGCAAATGGCAAGTAAGGCAACCTCTAAAACCTGAAGACCAAAAATTGTTTACTGGCACGTTTTGTATAGACGCATTAAAACATCCTCAGTGAAAACTGGCCTATGGAAAATGTTCGAACGACGATGTACACACATCATTATGTCCATACTGGAAACAGAATTCCCTCATCCCACGTTTTACTAGAAGCCAGTCCACATCAGCAAAACTGCGATGTTTTGTTAAAAGACAATGGCAACGCCGTCTTCGGTAATCTACATTGTGTTTGGCACTCGAAATGGTTTCACAAATGAGAGAGGGCTGCATTTCATAATGAATAATCTTCGACGTTTAATGAATCTCGCGATCTTAAAATTACAGATGCAGTCACCAAAGGTATCTGCAGGCAGCTTCGCTATCAACGGGTCATATGAATAAAAATGAGAATGTGCTTTAATCTCGGATTTTAGAAGAACGTTCTCAGGTTCATATGAATAGAGCGGGTCGGAGAATGTTCTCAGCTTCAGTAAAAGGTGGTCGAATTTATTTTTAACACAGATTAAAGTTTTTGAATTTATTGGCTTTAGGACTGTGCCCATATAGCAAGGTAAATAGTGTACTATCAGTTAAAACGATACGAACGTAAGGACAACATAACACCTTGTCTCTTTGCGTAGAGAATCTCCGATCAGGGCGGGAATCGAACCCAGCTCCTCCGGTTAGCAATCGGTCTCATTGACCGCGAGGTGGACTTTAGACAGGGGAGGGTGGTAGGAAAATTACTCAACGCGATGAACATTCTCCGATTTCATATGAATAAAACTACAGGAGTTTCGCACAAGTGGAGAACTTTCTCTGTTTCTTGAAATGAGCCCAGAAGCATACTTCGAACTGAGTAAGGTCCTTTGAGGTTAATTTTTACCGAGCTATCCATATGGTCAAGATTGTGCTGAGAATACCAAATTTCAACAATTACCTCTCACCACGGACAATGCAGAGGCCTATGCCTTCACTTAACGACCGTGAGCAACGGCGTGAGCGTAGAGGTGTCAGTGCTAACAGCCAAGCAAAACTGCGTGAGATAACAGCAGAAATCAATGTGGGACCTACGAAGTTCATATCCATTATGACAGTGGGCAGCAGACAACTGACGTAAGTGCCGTTGTTAAAAGCATGATATTGCCTGCAAAACCTCTCCTGAGCTCGTGACCATATCAAGTAGACGCTAGCTGACTGGGAAACCATGTACTGGTCAGACGAGCCGCGATTTCAGTTGGAAAGAGCTGATAGTAAGGTTCAGGTGTGGCGCAGACCAAATGAAGCCATGGAACCAAGCTGTTAACAACGCACCAAGAGAGCCGGTGGTGGCTCCATAATGACGTGGGCTGTGTTTATTTGAAATGGAATGGCTCCTTTGGTCCAACAGAATCTATCATTGACTGGAAATGGCTATGTTGGGCTACTTGGAAACCGTTTGCTGCCATTCATGGACTTTATGTTCCCAAACAACAGTGGAATTTTTATGGATGACAGTGAGCCATGTTAAGGTGCCACAGCTCTTCGCTATTGGTACCTTTGTGTACAGTTTGAACGAATTATTTGGCCACCCAGATCATCCGACACGAATCCCGTCGAACATTTATGGGACGTAATCGTGAGGCCATTTCGTGAACGAAATCATACCCCTGACAACATATTCGAAATTTTAGATACAGTACAGCTCAATATTTCTTCAGGGGTCTTACAGCAACTTGTTGAGTGCATGCCACGTCGAACTGCTGCACTTCGCCGGCCGGAGTGGCCATACCGTTCTAGGCGCTACAGTCTGGAGCCGAGCGACCGCTACGGTCGCAGGTTCGAATCCTGCCTCGGGCATGGATGTCCTTAGGTTAGTAATGTTTAATTAGTTCTAAGTTCTAGCCGACTGATGACCTCAGAAGTTAAGTTACATAGTGCTTAGAGCCATTTGAACCATTTTTGCTGCACTTCTCGGGGCAAAAGGAGGTCCGACATTATATTAAGAGGTGTCTCACGACTTTTGTCTCCGAAGTGTACTCTTATATATTTTTATGTTAGAAATAAGAATGTGGATCAGAAAAAGGGATAACTCCTTTATCACAAACCTAGCGATCTGTTTCTCACAATGAAGCCACACAGGCGACCTTTTAAGCATTCGATGCAAGAGCGGACCAGTATGGGTAGCATTTCATCAAAACTGTCCCGTGTTAGAAATCTTTGACAGAATACAGGTTTGGAGTAGATGAAAAGTGCTGTATTATCATGGTTTTGTTCATGGAATGTGCACACCTAACTTCAGTAACAGTTTCCCGCACCCGATAACATAATCAAAAATGTATTTTCGTATGCTGTCGGCCGGCCGGTGTGGCCGAGCGGTTCTGGGCTCTTCCGTCTGGAACAGCGCTACCGCTACAGTCGCAGGTTCGAATCCTGCCTCGGGCATGGATGTGTGTGATGTACTTAGGTTAGTTAGGTTTATGTAGTTCTAAGTTCTAGAGGACTGATGACCTCAGATGTTAAGTCCCATAGTGCTCACAGCCATTTGAACCATTTTTGAGCCGTATTTATTTATTTATTTTAATTCTATTTATTGCCAATTTATAGAACTGTTACCTGATGTTTAAAACAGTCGTACATGTTACAATTTTCGTTTCTTTTTATTTTTGAGCCGTATACTGTCCTTAATCTTCTCAATAATTTTCTGCCACACATGAAGCCAAATTCGAAACATACTGCAAATCTTTCGGAACGCGCTGATGCCAGTCACATATTTTGAGTTGTTTTCTTGTTTGAGCGAGTGTTCTGTACTGGACAATACTGACACCTCAATATTGAACACCACGTACACTACACATCTTGAAAAATATCCTCCACCAATTATTACAATATTCCGGTTTGTAGAGGCTAGAAGCATCTACTTAAAAACCCCATCTAGACAGCACGTTATACAAGGGTTATTCAGAAAATAAGGAAGCACAGTGCAAATCCGATGACGTTTTGCACAGGTGTGTCGGGCAATGTCTTTAGTATGCCCGTCGATCGCTTTACGTCGTTTTCTTTTAGTTCTGAGCACACACGGAGCACATAAAGATACCTAGAAAAATAATGTCTCCCGCCACATACAAGGGACTGGTGAGAAATTTGGCCTGAAGCTATGCAGCCAACATTACATAACTGTCATTCGTTTTTTTCTTCAAGACAATTCTCAGACGCATTTTGCAGGGGCAATGAAGATGGTCCTCCATTGTTTCCAATTGGAAATGTTTGATTACCCACAATACAGCCCGTAATTGCCTCCGTCTGAGTTTCATCTCTGCTCACATGAACCGCTGGCTTTGAAGACAACGTTTTGGCACAGACAACGAGCTGTAGGTCAGCGTGGAGAATTGGCGGAAGACACTGCCGGCTGCCTTCTATAACGAGGGCACGTCGAAGTCGGATCGGCAACTAAGGAGATAAGTAGCTGGAAGTTGTAACTAAGTGTTGCAAATAAAACAGTTTTGATTTTCACTGTGGTTTCCATTTCGCGACCTATCGTTCCTTACTTTGCGAATAGCCCTCGTAGAAATGAAGTCATAACGCTGGGGTGATTGCTGATAAAACTTGGGCGTTTAGTGCCACATAAAAAGTAAAATATTGTTGAAGTATGCCTGTAAAAATACAGCATGGGTTCAGTGCCATGCTTTGTGGTTGAAGATGGGACACTGAGCACATCAGTAATTTCGACTGCTCGATTTGTGGAACCAGTCTACGACTCCCAGATGATGTGGTAAGCCCACACCAGATGTTTTCTTCGGTGCAAGTCTGCACTAGCTAACACTTGTGCTGCGGATATCTACAACGATTATCTATTACGCCGGTCAGTGGTGAAACCGCTATTACAATACGGTGTGATGTTATACGACTTTGGCATCTTCTCACCAAAGTAGACTAAATGCAGTATCTTGGAATCAGCGGAAACTCCTCTCCAGCTTTGCATCTGAAACCTGATGGTTAAATTTTTGTAAGAGTTAATCATAACCCTACCGCCAACAATCAGTTGGAAATGTGGGTACCAACAAAAACATCTTCACACAAATTGTCCTTCTCTCATAGTAGAGAACTGCTGAATGTCAATTATTACAAATAGAACGATTCCATTCCACGCAGTTCCCCTAAAGGAAAAGCGCTACGAAACTTCTTTATCTCGGGAATTCGCCTTTTGCAACATCCATCAGTTCCCCGATATAAAAAGTTCGGTTATTGACTACATTCTCACGACAACCGAGCTACTTGGGTAGGGTGAAATATTAACTGTGAGTTCGAAAATAATTGCTCTACGATGTGAAGGTAGTGCGTTCTTTCGTCTCAATCTCCATGCAGAGCAGAACCGCCAGACTTCTGCCGACGGAGAACGGAAGGTGTCGCCTTGATCCATTTTCTGAAGACAGAAAGGTGAGATGGAGTGAATTAGGTTGTGATTATATCTAATTACTGCACCGTACGTCTCAGCAATAAACAGAGAGAAGGCTGTTCATCTTACCGACATTAGACAGAAACAGGCTATAGCAGTCTGAAACTTCGCTGAGCTTCCTCTGGATAGCAGTATCCTATAGCATTTAAGAAAATTGAGGCCACGACCTCCTCTCGTTGGCTTAATGCATTATGTGCATATTCTGAAGTCTGAATTCAAAGTTATTATTCACATTCGTAAATACAATCTAAGAGAATGAAAACGACGCGCCACGAAGGGATCATCCGAATAGGACGGAAGCCAGTAGGTGTGAGGTACATATACAAACAAATGGTTACTAATTCAGAAAAAATGGATGATTTATTCAGGAGAAAGAGCTGGATAAATTGAGCAAGTCAATAATATGTTGGTAAAATTCTGGTCCTAATGCGAGCAGTTATTAGGATTGCTATTGACTGATATAGATGAAGAGATAGAGGAAGTATATGAGGATATTGAAAGGATAATACAGTACGTGAAGGGAGATGAAAATCTAATAGTCCTAGAGTACTGGAATGCAGTTGCAGGGGAAAGTGAAGAAGAAAAGTTTACAGGAGAGTATGGGACACGTAGTGAGAGAGGAAAAAGACTACTTGAGTTTAAGTTAGCAGTAGCGAATACTCTGGTCGAGAATCTCAGGAGAAGGAGGTATATTTGGAAAAGGCCGTGTGATATGGGAAGATTTCAATTAGGTCACATCATAATCAGACAGAGATTACGAAATCAGATACTGGATTGTAAGGCGTACCCAGGAGCAGATATAGACTCAGATCACAATTCAGTAGTGATGAAGAGTAGGCTCGAGTTTAAGAGATTAGTCAGGAACAATCATTACGCAAAGAAGTGCGATACAGAAGTACTGAGGAATAACGAGATACGCTTGAAGTTCTGCAAGGCTGTAGACCCAGCAATAAAGAATTGCCCAGTAGGCAGTACAGCTGTAAAGGAATGGACATCACTAAAAAGACCAGTCACAGAAACTGGAAAGAAAAATGTAGGTACAAAGAAGGTAACTGCGAAGAAACTACGGGTAACAGAGGAAATACTTCAGTTAATCGATGAAAGGAGAAAGTACAAATATGTTCAGAGAACTTCAGGAATACAGAAATACAAGTCGCTGAGGAATTACCTTAATAGGAAGTGCAGGGAAGCTAAGACGAAATGGCAACATGAAAAAGTGAAGAAATGATTGTCGGAAGGACTGACTCAGCATGTAGGAAAGACAAAGCAGTCTTCGTTGCAATTAAAAGCAAGGGTGGTAATATCACGAGCGCAACGGAAATACCACTGTTAAATGCAGAGGAGAGAGAGGATTGGTGAAAAGAGTACATTGGAGGCCCCTATGAGGAGGAAGATTTGTCTGATGCGATAAAAGAAGAGACAGGAGTCGATACAGAAGAGCTTGGGGATCCAGTATTAAAATCAGAATTAAAGAGAGCTTTGGAGGACTTGAGATGAAATAAGGCAGAAAGCATAGATAACATCCTGTCATAATTTCTAAAATAACTGGGTGGAGTGGTGACAAAGCGACTATTCACGTTGGTGTTTAGAATGTATGAGTCGTGCGACATACCATTTGACTTTTGGAAAAATGTCATCCGTACAATTCCGAAGAATGCAAGAGCCTATAAGTGCGAGAATTATCGCACAATCAGCTTTACAGCGCATGCATCAAAGTTGCTTACAAGAATAATATACAGAAGAATGTAAAAGAAAATGGAGGATGTGTTAGATGATGATCAGTTTGGCTTCAGGAGAGGTAAAGGCACCATAGGGACCATTCTGACGTTGTGGTCGATAATGGAAGCATTAATATAGAAAAATTAAGACACGTTCATAGGATCTGTCGACCTGAAAAAGCGTTTGACAACGTAAAATGGTGCAATATTTCGAAATTCTAACAAAAACAGGGGTAAGCTCTAGGGAGAGACGAGTACAAGAGCCAAGAGAGAATAAGAGTGGACGATCAAGAACGGAGAGCTAGGCGTAAAAAGGGGTGTAGTCTTTCGCACCTACTATTCAATCTGTACGTCGAAGAAGCAATGATGGAAATAAAACGAAAATTCACGAGTGGCGAAAGGATACGATTCGCTGATGACATTACTCTCCTGAGTGAAAGTGAGGAAGAATTACATGACCTGCTGAATGGAACGGTCTAATGAGTAGAGAATATGGATTGAGAATAAGTCGAGGCAAGACGAAAGTAATGAAAAGTAGCATAAATGAGAACAGCGGGAAACTTAACGTCAGGATTGACGGTCATAAAGTAGGTGAAGTTACGGAAATCTGCTACCTAGAAAGACAAATTACCAACGATGGACGGCGCATGGAGGACTAGCACTGGCAAAAAGGGCATTCCTGGCCAAGAGAATTCTGCTAGCATCAAGCATAGGTCTTAATTTGAGGAAGAATGTACGTTTGGAGCACAAAATTGTATGGTAGTGAATGATGGACGGTTGGAAAACTGGAACAGAAGAGAATCGAGGCCTTTGGTATGTGGTCCTATAGATGAATGTTGAAAATTAGGTGGACTGATAACATGAGCAATTAGGAGGTTCTGCGCAGAATCGGAGAGAGAAGGAATATGTGGAAAACATTGACAAAGACATGTGTTAAGACATAAGGGAATGACTTGCATGGTACTATAGGGAGCTGTAGAAGGCAAGTACTATAGAGGAAGACAGTTGGAACACTTCTAGCAAATAACTGTGAGCTATAGGTTTTGAAGTGCTACTCTGGAATGAAGATGTTGGCACAGGAGGTGAATTCGTGGCGGTTCGCATCAAACCAGTCAGAAAACTGATGAACCAAAAAATTTTGATTGATGAAGTTGTTGCATGTCCTGAGAGATATTATGCAAAATTCCGTCCAATCGACCCATTAGATCGTCAAAATTACAAGCTTTTCTTTGTGCGCTGGCCTTTATGCTACGAACGTTCCCGATTAGGGAGAGATCCGGCGACTTTTCTGTCGAAGGTAGCTTTGGCAAGCACGAAGACAAGCAGAAGAGACTCTCGGCGTGCAAAGGCGTCTCAACGCATGCAGGAGGACAGAATACAGCCCTTCCGTTTAAGCGGAAAGTGTGATGGACGGAGCGCATCCCGCTCTGTCGTGGTTCCAGAGGAGAATTTGTTGTGAACACCTGGGTGTGTACACCTGGCTCTGGTATCTCGTAATATCACCGGACCTAATATTATGAGCTACAATCTATGCTGGTTAAGTTCTGTGGAATATTTTATAGAAACAGTGTACTCGCCGCTCAGTCTTAGTGAGTCGACACAGTCAGTTGATTTATTCAAGGAAAAAGGTAATTTTTCACCTCACGAAAACTTAGGGCGGTTTACGACTGTATATACCTGTCAAAGCCGGAGTGGAATTGTCAGGTCAACAGGTTCGCAAGGTGATGACGCATCGGCCGCAGACTCACGACAGAGCCGATCACGGCCGCCCTTATCACCGCCTTCTGCGCAAGGTTAAAACTGTTTTTCTCAGGCGCTAAGTCTGCGAATCACTAGAGTGAGTTCCAGTTGACTTGCATAGTTTTTCTCATTTCCTTGTGTCAATGTCAGTGACATATTGTGCGTGCGTTCTTAGGGCTTAAAGTCGAGGAAGGCATTCAGCAGATGGAAGATCTACTGTAGAGTAGTCCATGTACAATCAAACCGAGCGAGGTGGCGCAGTGGTTAGACTCTGGACTCGCATTCGGGAGGACGACGGTTCAATCCCGCGTCCGGCCATCCTGATTTAGGTTTTCCGTGATTTCCCTAAATCGCTCCAAGCAAATGCCGGCATGGTTTCTTTCAAAGGGCACGGCCGACTTCCTTCCCCGTCCTTCCCTAATACGGTGAGACCGTTGACCTCGCTGTCTGGTCTCCTTCCCCAAAAATCAAACAACCATCCAACCATGTACAAACAATTGTGTGATTTTATAACACCTTAGGGTAATATTTTGGGATAAAATTTTTGATGTTCAGTGTGCTTGAAGGTACGTTGGTATCTGTTTACTCTTGAGATTACGCTAGGGTAAGAATTGTTTTGCTAAATTTTCATGTGTTTTTTGGAGTTGGGTTCATTAAGTTTTTCTTGCATTAATTTTTCCTTCATCGCCAAATATGCAATCTGAACACTCTGGGGGTAGTGGTTATCATAATAAAAGTATTTTGTACGGATAACAGTTCGGTTGTTTGATCTTAAGCAGAGGTTACCCTTTCCGCATTGACATATTGTAGATCATATATAACAGCCACTTTCGAATGTCTAAACATCACTGTGTGTGGGGTCTTCTTACCTGACAGACCTGTGTTCACAGGCTCTTTAAACATGTCAGAGCTAACCGCGTGTGGTAAGTGATAAGGACAGGTCATACTACAAGGGCGAGTATGTTAGAAAAGCATAAACTTTGCCAGTGAAACTTTATTGACCCAAGTCGTTAACAATCAGCAAGGTGTTATACTCTTCACTATAACTTCCGAGAAAGTCATGAGTGGATGAAACAGTCAAAAATAAAACAGATCCAGTTAAATTGATTTTCAGTCAATTAATTATTGCAATAAAAAGAAGCAGTAATTACAGTTCTTCATATAGTGTTGCACTCTACTGGAGACAATCAGTTTAACCTTTACTTAAATTCATATTTCTTTGACAAAAGTATTCTGCCTATGTTGTAGTCGAAGTAATTTTATGATTTTAAATTGTGTTCTGTAAGTAATATTACTTACATATGTTTATGTAATATTAATATTAACTGACAGTTGTTGTCATGAATGAAAGTTTTTACGGCATCAGTCGAAAAGTTATCAGTAGAGAACAGTAATTAAATGTGGTCACGATTCTGCAGTCATCCAGCCAGCATTACCGTGAGTTACGTAATACGGTATAGTTCTCATGAAATCTTACTATTACTTGCATATCATTGGTTTTTATGATTATAACGTCATTGTATTCCAGACTAACGTCTGTGATGTTTATGTTACACATGTTCTCTTCATCTTAACTCAGCTGAGTTTATTCAGTTGGCTCTTTATTCCTCTTGCCCAGTATTTGCGTGTTTTCAAAGTCATTAAAGTCATTTTCCAAATTTAACATTTGCTCGTTCTCGAGCTGCCGACCGTTTTATTCCGCAATCTAAATTCATTCAATTTTGGTATGTAAAACTATGGCGATCGTTGTTGCACACAGTAAACATTCGTGCGAAATCGATCAGGTTGTAACTGCTTGTATTTTATCTTTAAGCATCGCTCTTCTGATTCGTTGCCTTGTTCTCGTTAATTAAGAAACATTACACGTGTCACAAAGAACCTTTTTATGCACCGTAGAGCATAGGTATGCTATAGTACTCCATAGAGTAACACTGCTCCCTCCGACCTGTGTCCGTGAGGCAGTACATTTTTCGAGCTGTTGTTTGCAGGATGATAGTCTATCTGTACACGACCATCGTCTGGTGTAACTAGGAACTTGACCAGAAGATACGTTTCCCTTGGTATACGTAAAACGTGATGGCCGTCCCGATTCCGTCTGCACTTGTTGTACTTGCAGTAATATCTATTTTGTTATGACAACTGAAGTACTCCAGTCAGGCTGTTCTTAGGTAACAAAACATAGCCTATCAACTCCCCGAACCATGCAGTCTCCAATAAGTACATTTTTTGCCGAAATGGTGAACTCACTTGCTGTCTGTCATAGGTAAGGACAACATGCACTCACACAACGCATACGCTTTCTCTCACCTTGGTGCTAAACAACGACATATTCAGCCAGTATGTCACACTCGTAATGTAACAGGTAAATAAAAATGAATGTGTAGGGAAAGTGTTGTTGAGACTGTAGAGATTGTTTTACATATGAATCTGAAATACAGACAGTTCTATGCAGTTTGGGTAGCTTGTGTTAGTATACGACTGCAGGGAATAATTCCTTATGTCATTCAATATCTTGAACAACAAAGCTATTGCTATCTGTTGTGTTTTAGCTACCTGTATGAAATAGTAAATGATATGCTGTTCACAACAAAATATATTCATCCCCGCAATAATTGATTGTTTACACGGCATAACCTTATACTGTTGATCAATTATTATTTATTACGTTTTATTGCAGGTGATGCTTCCTCGAAATTGATAATATTTCAGTCTTTTTAATAGCGTTAATTCTGATTTATTTGGTAGATGTGAGGTTCACCCGCAAATAATGACGGGCATAAAGATTTCTCAGTCCTCTTTTATTGTTACCGCTGCGCCTTGTCATGGGCGATTGAGATTTTAAAGAAGACATAACAAGAGATGACGTAGCCTCGCTGATGCGGCAATAAAATCCGCAATTGCCGCTGCACCAAACAAAAATGGTACATCTTAGTAATGGCGCACAGCTAATGTTTTGTGGTAGTAAACTGAAGATGGAAACACGGCTTGATGGAGATCTGTCTGGGAGTCTTCCGTTCGACAGTTTGCGGTATGTTTACTTACAGTCTCAGCCGTCACACTTGGGTTGCAAGAGAGAGTTTGATCTCCAGTTAAGGCACCGTTCTAGACGTTTAATACTATCAGTAACACACGCCGTTCGAAGTTTACTTCATCACAGCGTCCGCTTTTATGTTAGTTCACAAACAAAAACAGCAAAATTCACATTGGCTCTTACAATGGCTCAGCTTCTGTCATATTTTTCTTCATTTTGCTGTAAACATAAATTCGATTTCTTAAAATCTCAGTTTCTCCTTAATACATCACTGAAGAACAAATCACATTTCGGTACACTTTAGCATCTAATTAACACAGTTCACAGTTCTCATCTGATTTTCTTTACAATAACCTTCGTCTCTACAATAATGCGGCATAAAGAACTGATATTTCATATACTATGCGTCATCTTCACTTAACAGAATACAGTCAATAGGTTCTTCGCTGAGCCACTTCCGAAATTATTCCTAGCCAAAGCTCAAATATAGAAATAGAATGTCTACCAATCAAATTAAAACATCCGCATAGCGCATTTGTAGAAATCCTGTCCGCTTCCTCCTCACAGAGTGATAAATCATTTATCATCCTTCAAGAGAAAGTTCTCCACAGTCACGACAAGATATTGTATAGGTAATGTGTGTCGCTAAATGGGATTACCTTACGTACAGTCTAGTAATTTAGGATCATATAACTATAACTCAGACAGTATTTTATACATGTGAAAATCAAGACAATGGCCTTCGTGAGGAAAGAACCAATCATAACCAAAATAGTGATAGATCAGATGATTTTAGAGCAAGTAAACCATTTCAGATACCTCGGATGTCAAATGACATATGGCTACAGCAGAGATATTGCAATTAAGCTTAGTGAATTCAGCCGGTTATGCGGAACAAATTGACAGAAAACTAAATAAACAAAACCAGGAAAGACACTCGAATTAAATTTTACAAAACCGTTGCAGTTCCGACACTGCTCTATGGAAGTGAGACCCAGGTGATTACCAAGAAGCAAGAAAGCCGGATTCAGGCACAAGAAACGAAATTCCTTAGAGGTGTTAAAGATTGCACAAGAGAAGGCAAGCTAGGAAATCAAGACAGTAGAGAAGAACTGCAAATCTTTTGCCTCAATGATAGACACAAATTAAATTTTACAAAAATGTTGCACTTCCCACACTGCGCTATGGAAGCAAGACCCGGGTGATTACCCAGAAGCAACAAAGCCGGATTCAGGCACAAGAAACGAAATTCCTTAGAGGTTTTAAAGATTGCACAAGAGAAGGCAGAGTAAGAAATCAAGATATTAGAGAAGAACTGCAAATCATTAGCCTCAATGATGAAATTCGAGATGATAGAAAAACTGGAACATCTACAGAGAATGGAGAGTGAGAGACTTCCTTTAAAGGCAATAAATCATAGGTGCCATGGGAGAAGAGACAGAGGAAGACCCCGACAGAGATGGGTACCGTAACAGGGAATTCCTGCCAAATACCTGAAGAGAACATGATGAATATGAAGACGAAAATCAATAGATTTGTAGAGTCTGTCACAAGATGCACATTAACAATATTAGCGGCATTCTACACAATAAAATTCGAGAATGAACAAATGACTGCACATAGAGATCAATGTTTTCATGGTGGGGCAAATGAAAGTAACCCGGGAGAGAGGGTACGATTGGACGTGAGTGTAAGATTGGACGTGAATGAATGAATATAAAGGTACCCAATGACGCACACGCCACGTGTTCGCCCGCCACGCGATCCACACTTGTTCAGAGTGTAGTGTGCGCTGTGTCAGTGTGTGTGGAGCAGTGCAAAGGGGACGATGGTACTCGTTGTGCAGCCTCGAGTGTTCGTTGTGAAAAGTTGCGTGACAACAAAGTCGTAAAAATGGCGTGGTCAGTTGACTGCTGAGAAGTTTAATGGCGTAGAAGTGCTAGCAAAGAGTGCCATGCAACACTTAGTCCGAAAATGACGTCCGGCAGAATTTGTTTGAAACAAGTGAAAAAAAAAAAACATTCCGAAATGTGACCTCAAACCAGAAAATGTGGCCGTAGTTCACCAAAATATTCTTCAGAATCCTACCAAATCAATTCGGCGCCTGTCGCAAGACACCGACATATCACCTCCATCTCACAGACAAACACTCCACCTGGTCTTGCACGTGCATCCCTACCGAATGTCTGCTGCGCACGCACCAAAACCACCAAATGCTCCTCAGCGCCTCCAATTTTGTGAGTGGCTGTTTACCGTGAAAGCAATGAATGTCTTGGACATGGATCTATTCTTTATATCAATATGAAGACTAGTTTCACTAGAGTGGTTATGTCAACTCACAGAATCACAGGTTCTGGGCAGCGGAGAATCCGCATAACTTCCACGAAACAGCATTGCATGATCAGAAGGTTGGGATTCAGTGTGCACACCACGCTATTGGTCCCATCTTCTTTCATCAGACGCTGAATTCACCGGGGTACATTTCCAATATTTGAAAACCATTTCTGGCAGTAGTAACGGTGGGGGAAAACACTTACGGTCACTTCCACCAGGAAGCGGTCGTTACCCACACAGCCGGCCGAATCTTGGAGTACATCTATACAATTTCACTCCTGACAAAGTTGTTAGCAGAGGACAGTCTGGCCGCCGCCCTATCTGGCCACGTGATATGTCAGTGCGCGATTACTTTGTGTGGCGAGCCCTGAAGTCTAAGGTGCAGCGCAACAACCCTGATAGTCTTCATGAACTGCAGCAGAGTAGCAGAATATTCACATGCGATTGCAACAGTTTCAGCAGTCCAGCTTCGATCCACCTTTAACAGTTTTCTGACCAGGGCAGTAACGTGCCAAGAGATTAATGGTAGTCGCTTCCAACATCTGCTATAGTCAGGTTAGTGGTGTATTTCCTTTCCTCTGCGGTGTTTCTTTGTACCCAGAAACTCTCTTCTCCGTGCTACTTTAATTTTCCCACCCTGTACATGTCAATATAAATATATCCGTTTCAATTGCTACCATCTCGATGATCTCGTGCTTATTGCAATCGTAACTGAAGATGTCGTTCGCTCATCATAGGACCACGTAGAGGTCGTTTGCTGCACAGACTCGCGATCAATGATGTGCGTTGAACGGTGCATCCGAAACACGTCTATCTGCACCACCACCGTACTGTCGTCGTATCTGAAAATAGACCTCCATCTTTACTGCTTTAGAGAGCGAACACTCCTCCATCCTCAACGTTCTATGATGAGGCGTTGACGTCCAGCACTTTCACCGTGCATGAACAACCTCTCATAGGCGCTACCGATAGTGGTCGGTGAACAACACACCCGTATCAAAAATGGTTCAAATGGCTCTGAGCACTATGGGACTTAACTTCTAAGGTCATCAGTCCCCTAGAACTTAGAACTACTTAAACCTAACTAACCTAAGGACATCACACACATCCATGCCCGAGGCAGGATTCGAACCTGCGACCGTAGGGGACGCGCGGTTCCAAACTGTAGCGCCTTTAACCGCTTGGCCACCCCGGCCGGCAACACACCCGCATCTTCGTTTCCAAGTTGCTCTTTCCAGGTACGGTCTATAATAATCTGTCCTCCGTCAAGGTAACTCAGATCTCAAAATCTTAAACATGGCTGCGAAACAGCAACTTCGTAATTCTGAACAGATTGAAAAATCAGTCTATAAACCTTTGTTTGCAACTGGTTGGCTGATTTTTTAAATCTATTCACTCACATCTGTAGAATTATTCCGGGCCGGATCGTCGCTAGGAAGGTTCCCCATCGATGTATGCTCCGCTTTATAATATTCGTTTCCCTCTGAGAGAGCAGTCGATCAATTCTTACTTTGTACAACGCTTTCTGCCGCTGACGGATCAACAATCGCTTCCACTCTAGCGCTTCCTCGTCCGACTGAAACCGAAATCCATGCGTATCATCCTTTAGGTCGTCAAAGAGGATGAAATCACTCGGCGAAGGATCCCGGTTGCACGGTGGATATTGCAGTGTTTCCCAACAAAACCGCTGAAGCATGCCTTCGTCTGATTGTCAGTGTGGCAACGGTCATCTTCGGGCAGCATTGTTTTCTGTGCCGGTCGACTTCCTCGAGCGTGGAACCGCAATCAGTACGCAACGCTATGGAGACACTCCGCTGAAACTGCGAATCGCCATAAAAGTCAAAACGCCCAGGAATGCCCTCGGACAGAATCATCTTGCTGCACGATAACGCCCATCCCAACATTGCCTGTTGGACCAAGGCTACACTTCAGCGATTTGGTTCGGAAACACTGGGACATTCTCCGTACAATCCGGATCTTTCACTGTGTGATTTTTACCTCTTTGGCGACCAGAAGAAAGACATGCTTGGACATCCGTTTCGGTCCGACGAGGTAGTGCAAGAGTGGCTGAGGCTGTAGATCCGTCAACGGTTAACCGCGTTCTACAAACGAGGATAAACAACGCTTGTGGTGATTTCTTGTGAAGGGAACCGCTCCATGATCCCGCTGTAGCGGGTGTTCTGTTTCTAATGACTGCCTCTCATATCTATGTGCTCTTTAACGCTCACAATACCAACGTACATTCAGTAATGTGTATTGTCATTTGGGCGGGGAGAGAGAGAGCTTTGTGTCCAATCAAACAAAAAATTAAAAAATTAAATAAAATTTGTCAATCGGTGTTGAATTATACTGACAACAGGCCCTTTAAAGAGGTTCTGATGTGTAAGTAAGTTCCAGAACTTGAAAATATCTTTTAGCGCACACTTAGGAAACGCATGCAAGTTCAGTAACGCTTAGTAGTGGCGGGGGAAAAAGACTCTTCCGTGATCACAAAGAAATAAGCTGAGAATAGAGATTCCGGTACATTTTCCCTCACAACATATTTTTTAAAGAGATATAGGGTCCTAATGCTGAAAGTATTAATAGGACATTAATTGTGGTAAACCAAATCCACAAATGGGACTTAAATTTACAGAGTTAAGCTTCCAGAAAAATTTGAAACATTTTTGGAATCTAATAGAAAACTTCCCCAAATACAATAATTTTTTTTTAAATTTTAAAGTAGACCCTCCGCATTCACATTTTTCCGCTCAAAAAAAAGAAATTTATTTGGTGACAAACACCATGATATACGAGAGCGTGGTGAGAATTTTTATACGAAAGCACTTAAAGTTTTTCAAAACAAAACACGCGTTATTAACATACAAAGTCTTTGTCCTTCTTGTCTACACATTTGGAGCCCTCTACCACTAGAGTCTTTCCAACATTAATGTGAACTGACCGTGTATATCGGTGCCTGAGAAACAGTATGCTCTAATCGACTTTCGAATTCGAAGAATTCGTCCACATATAGTATACCCTCCTTCAGTATTACGTCATTGCCAGACCACCCACTAGCGCTGCGACACCTACAACAATCCGACACCTCGGTTCCATTGTCGTTGATCGTCCTCAGTACCGTCAAGACTTGGACCCAGACGCTTTTCATCTGTTTCCAAACCTTAAAGAACACCTTGTAGGAACTAGTTTTGATAGTGATGAAGCAGTGCACGGAGAAATGAAGTTGTGGCAACGTCAACAAACTTTCTACAAAGACAAATTGGTCTCTCTTTGGGAGAAATGTATTAGTTGCCAGGATGAGAATATTGAGAAACAAATACATATATATAACGAACGAATAGGAAGAATCTTATTAAATTTTGTTCTATTTAAAAAGATTTAAGAGTTTTTACATAAAAAATTCAGAGGCGTTACTTTTCAGCACGTCGTCGTATTATTGTAATTTACTGTCAGATATTAATTACGATGCAGCTGATTACAGATATCACGAAGAACAGAATACTGACTTTTAATTTATCTTGAATAATATAAAAATGCACAATCTATAAAGTCCATGAAGACAAATATAACTTATTGTTATTGACGCCTAATATGTCTGTTTTCTCAGTCGAATTCATTATCTCCCCCTTCACAGAATTATTGATGATATTTAAGTTTTTGCCGTCCCTCGTTGCAATGTAATTCGATGTTTTAAAGTGTAATCCAGTATGCGCACAGTGGCTATTGTACCCCCTCTGTACGGTTTATATCTAATGCCGATTCTTGCACCATTTTGCTCGACATACTGTTTATTATAGTCGCTTCTCTTCGTTAGTTTGTAAGGAAGTGTCTACATTTACCACCATTTTTCATATTCTTCCTTAATCAATGTTGTGTGTGCGGTAAGCAACGTTATACCTGTCTTTACAGAATAATATTCTGTTTTATCCGAACAACTGCGTCTGTGAGTTCTTACGTAGTTTGCTTTGTGTTTTTAAATCTGTTTTTAAATCGCCTTTCTTCCTTGGAGTTCCTCTTATTGTAAAGTTTATCAGGTGAAATATTGTCATACGAGAACATGTTCGAGAGCATCATACTGACTGTGTCTTTCAGTTTCACGAAAGATACCTTAAACATGTTTTAGAAGTACATTTCTACACATAGTGGGAGCAAGAACCACCTTTAACTACTATAATCACTCAAATGTATTAATAAAGGCTCAAGATGCCGTCGATTTGAAATTAATAGCATGTTATTACAACCTAGCGAAACCAAACGATTTTAACAATTTTCCAACGCAATTTTATACAAAAATACACTAGTCTGAATTTTAAATGTTCCTCCACCACAGCTCATACACTGAAACATAATGACAGTCAAATACAGAAGTAAAGAAGTAAAACAAATTGCAGAATGGAAGGTAGATAAAATTGTGGGCTTTTCCCCACTACAAAGGTGAAAGGCCTCACATCGTTTGGTTACATACGCGTTATGTGAAGCAGGATACTGCGATGGAATAGTTCGAGAAGGATAATTATGTGATTCAAAACGTTCTGCTGTAGTTTGAATTTTGATTACCCCACCTTGTGAAGCTACGTTATACAGTGGTCTATGTAAAGTGCCTTACAAAGAAAGTAAGTAGTTATGATTTTATGAACACATACAGCCTTGAAAGCAAATTTATAGCAACTATATTTATTAATCAGATTTGGTATTTACAATAAATAAAAAAAGTGTCTCACATCAGGTTTAGCAGAAAATTTCTCAAAAGTGGAGATATTTTCTCTCCTCCACTTAAACGTTTTGTATGAAGGATAAATTTAATAGGCAAGTTCATTGTCTAACTAATTGCATTATCTATTAGCAATACCTATTGCTCTCAAATATCATTCTCTTCCCCCTTGTTATGAAAAACACATTTCATCTTTCTAATTGAGCTATTGGATAGTAACATGCATCCTTCTTAAATATCAGCCTCCTCCGCCTTGTTACAGGAAACTGAGTTCGTAAAAATCTTTCCTATGAAGGTATTCGAAATATTACATGGTCAATATATCTATTCTTGCGAGTTTTATGTCGTTGATTAGTTTTATAGGCGTGTATGGAATTACTGAATCTATACACCAACGGTCCAGTAGGAGAATCATTAAACCTTACCTCGAGAAAATTGCTCGGTTATGACAGACTGGTGTATTGAAATTAATTTGAATTCACGAGAGGGTATATTAACAAAAAGGGAGGCTAGCAGTGAGAAATAGTCGAAATGGAATTATATAGTGATAACTTCAAAGGTTAATATTTCGCTAAGTTTATCTGTGTTTGAGAAGTGATGACGTTTTACATGTAGGTTGGGAATGTTGGAGACATTAATAAGTGCTCAAACTGTACAAGAAAGTTAAACACAAAAGAAATTTGGAAAAAACTGAACACCATGTAAAAGTCTATGATAAATATTGATTTGTGTATTTGGGAAGTAAATACGATTGTGAATGGCGACTCTGACGAGCCATTTGATAAGAAATCGTGCTTCAAAACAAGATGAACAGACTGCTTTACTGCTTTATATCGAACATGAAAGACAGAAAGAATCCGTTGATGCTAAGCATGTCGCTTTGAATATAATTTTATTACAACTGAAACTGTGGAGTATTGTAACAAAACTTAATCCAGATCTGAAAGGGAAAAGATGTTCTGAATGTCAAGTAGAAGGGAAAATTTGTAACCATTACTTTCAGAGACTTTCGTTTATGTATAAATCCCAAGTGCTTTAAACATTCTGGTATTAATATATCTTATCCCACAGACACAAATTGAAAGAAAATTTTTGCCACAGCATGCTGCTATTTCTGACATATATAACTGACTTTCAGCTACAGCGTATATTATATTTACAAGCATTTCTATCACATTCCATATCCTTACTTGCCATTAATCATCTGCATGATAATAAATTTGTATTCGCTTCTAAAGATGTTCGTTTTGATTATTCACAAGATTTACATGTGCTTTTATCCATAATATGTGTGAAATGTGCACATTGGTGTATTCCGGCGATTGCATGGGAATGCGACGGGGAAAGGTGATGAGTGGATATTCTGGTAACGATTCATTACGGAAGCTGCTACGGAAGGCGACTGGCGTTTGTATTGAATCTTTAAAAAGCACCAAAAATGTCATTAAGTAATTTTATTGCTGTAAAATTATGTGTTTTAGTTTTAACTAATTATATTAAATGACATGACTGTACCACTATGAACGAAGCAGATAGTTTTCAGTAAAGGTGTCAAATTAAAGAGCAGATACATACGGCCTGAAAAGGCCCCACTGCGTCAACGTAAGGCAAATACTGGATACCGTCGCCGGATGACGTCAGTGGACGCATTATCGTTGATTATATATGAAGGACAGAAATATGTAAATTATTTTGATTACTTTAACCTCTATTGTAGATGTTGTTATTTAATAATATTTCGTATGTGTTGTGTTGTAAAATACCGAAGTAATGATTTTCCTACTACAGGATACCTGAACGCTTCAAAACGACTGAAACCATTAATAGCTGGATGCTACCGTGACAGTGAGTAATGTTTTCATACAACATCTGAGCCCCAAAAGAAAACAAAATAAAACAAAACATTCAACATCTGAAAATACCTGACACGTGGTCATCCTACGGCAGAATTAAAAGCAATATCGGTTGCTTCCTTCTTCCAGTAGGTACGTATGACAGCTGCCATTTTCCAGTACGTCTCAGGGTGCAACGGCAGTGTGAAGGTAAACCTTTTTTTGCTGGGAAACTCGAAGGAGATGGAGAATTCCTCTAACCTTTATACGAGGCGTATAAAGTTCTCTGGCAGGGAGGAAACCTTTATGAAATACCTGGACGAACTGCGTCTAGCACGCCGAATTAAATTCAGACTGCCTCAAGACTGATATAAAGTAGACAATACAAGAATACTTCTGAAATGTAAAATAAGCATGAAATACGAATTTAAACACGAAGTTCAGACTGATGAAAGACAAAGTTTGTTTCTAAAGATATCAAGTACAATCAGCTGCAGTGCAAAAAAGATATCTACCTTGTGGCGTCTGCTTTACCGAAGTCTCGCCTATCATCCTACAGATGCATCTCGTTTTTCTTGTACAAGCATTATATTATTAGTAGCATTTATCATTTATCCAACTCACAGTTAGGAGGACGGTGATGTATTTAAATTACGTTCTGAAGACTGTTAACATCTGGTGTTTTGCCAATGGGTAGTCAGTACCAACAATGCAGTTATCAGTAGGACAGCATTCAAAGAATAAACGTAACACTGTCAGATGGATGTGGACTATGAAAAATCTGTAGTAAAGCACTTATCGAAATTTCAGGGTTTAATATTCGATATAGATATAATTTCGATACCTCACGCCAGTAATATCTTGTTAGGTGATACAACCATCATTTATTGTCATTATATCTATGTCAGCAGTGTTTTGTGGAGCACATCCCACAATATACCTAGGTAGTACATACTGTACTATGTAAGTATATACCTCGTCAGGACATGCCTATACAGTCCATACCACATTAGGAATAGGTCATTGTAGCTTTTTACCCCAATGTCTGCGAGGCTTGCTTATTATAGGTACACATACATAAGTAGAGATGTATCAGAACATGTCATGGAGCAATGAGACGTACTGCAATGAAGCCACTGTGCGCGGATGGAATATGAAAACGTATGGGTCTAAAGAGACAGCGATTTTCGATAACAGCTAATATTTAGACTGTGATTTATCAGCCATTCAGTATACTTAAAAGTGCAGTGATTTGTTCCTTTACTAAGGGTGACAGAAATTAATAACTACACTTTAAACAAGTATGTTGAGAAGAATAATCTAACAGAAACTATGTCAGAGTTCTTGATTAGTATATGTAAATAATTTCTTCGTTTTTAACCTCTGCATCTTCGAATTAGACAGGGTGTTTATTTTAATTTGACAGAATTAAATATCGCAAGAACGACGCGTTGTACAATAAAAGTGTTCCAGATGAAAAGTTAATCATCCCTCCTGCGTGAGCGGGGAAAGCTTTTTATTTTAGAATGCGAACAACCCAATTTTTATTGCTGTATTAGAATTTTACGACAAAATACTTGTATGGCTAACTCAAACCAATACTTTCCTTTCATGGTAGATGTATCTGTAATCGACAAATATAAAGTCTCACTATTTTTGTAACTAAGAATCGACGCATTTGATCCTACATGTCATTAACAGTTGATATTTATGTTTGAAATTTATCGGTGTTGCAAATTTGATTCTACAGTACGATATGCACCACGGGCTGGCCAAGTAGGACAGAAGTAGCAGACTAGCATAGATAAAGTGGGTATTTCTCGCTTAATGAGAGCTAGTACATTCGCCTTCATTGGAGGAAGAACTTTATGAGGACATTCATTTAGAGCTGTAATATGGTGGTTGGTGGTTGTTGATGTGCACTGTGTTTCACGGTGTTTCATAAACACAGATATACGTACCAGGCCACATGGTTAAAATGTTTGTTCATATTCTCGTAACAGATCTGCTTCAGAAATTGAATATTAGCTCTGCACAACAATCGGTGACAATGCCTGGCACTGAATGCACATGACTGTCATGGAGGAAAATTTCAACATTCGACAGAACTTCCAAGTCGGAAGCCAGCTGAAACAGATCCCTTTGGCACGGGTGCAGTGGCGGCTAGGTCGGCCTGGGGGTTGCAGTGCCGTCAAACTAGGACCCCAGGCTCCGCGGACGCGGCACGTGCCCTTAAGGCTCGAGCAACACAGGGACAACTGCGCCCTCTGCATGGTGCAATGGCGTCCCTTGGCACCGCCGCAGGGAAGTTCAAATGCCATGCCGGAGCTACTGGAACGATGCCGCATCCATTACAGCTCAGGAGCGTAGCATCCTGTAAAATTTACCATGTAGTGTGTGAAAACCGGCAAGAAGCAAATCTTAAGTCTGAGTTAAAGTTCTATAGAAGGATGTTGAAATTTAGATGTAACGAAAGGAAAGGAATTGTATTCTCCTCAGAACTGATAGCGTAAGAGAAAACGTGAGGAAAACACCGATACGAATAAGGAACAGCATGACACAACATCATCATTGCATAATGGAACACAGTCGACAACACGGAAGAGAGCTATGGAGGATGAAGCTGCAGAGGAAAGCAGAGATTGGAATATATCCAAAAAAGAATTAAAATAGTTGCGTATAAGTAGTACTCTGATATCATGACGCTAAAACAAGTAAAACTCATAAGTATCATACCGTAGGGCCCTCATAATGAATATTCTCCGTACCCAACACCACAAGTTAGCTGTACATGGTGATAACAAGACTCTGGAAGTGAGGCACTTCTTTACACGCGTAATCTTTGTGAGTCATCACTCTTCTGACTGTTCTGATGCGGCCTACCACGAATTCCTCTCCTGCGCCAACCTCTTCATCTCAGAGTAGCATTTGCAACATACATCCTCTATTATTTGCTGGATGTATTCCAATCTGTGTTTTCCTCTACAGTTTTTACCCTCTACACCTTCATATAGCACCATGGAAGTTATTCCGTGATGTACTACCACACTGTCACTTCTTTTTGTCAGTATTTTCCAGATATTCCTTCCCTCTCCGATTCTGCGCAGGACCTCCTCATTCCTTATCTTTGAGTTCATCTAATTCTTAACGTTATTCTGTAGCACCACATCTAAAATGATTTGATTTTCTTCTTTTCCGATTTTCCTACAGTCCACGTTTCACCATGAAACAATGCTCTGCTCGAGATGTAGGTTATCCGAAATTTATGCTCGAATTAAGGCCTACGTTTTTATTTTATTTTTATTTTATTTATTTATTGTTCTGTGGAACCAATTTAAGGAGAAGTCTCCATGGTCATGGAACGAGTCAATACATGAAATTATAACACGATATTAGAAACAGATAAAATGGAATATAAAGAAACATATTCAGGCGACAAGTCGTAAGTTTAATTGAAGAAAACCAACAATGTAACACTGGAATTTGCTTAATTTTTTAGCTCTACCAGGAGCTCCTCGACAGAATAGAAGGAGTGACCCATGAGGAAACTCTTCAGTTTAGACTTAAAAGAGTTTGGGCTACTGCTAAGATTTTTGAGTTCTTGTGGTAGCTTATTGAAAATGGATGCAGCAGAATACTGCACTCCTTTCTGCACAAGAGTCAAGGAAGTGCATTCTACATGCCGATTTGATTTCTGTCTAGTATTAACTGAGTGAAAGCTGCTAATTCTTGGGAATAGGCTAATATTGCTAACAACAAACGACATTAAAAAAATATATACTGTGAGGGCAATGTCAGAATTCCCAGATTTTTGAATAGGGGTCGACAAGAGGTTCTCGAACTTACACCACATATAGCTCGAACAGCCCGTTTTTGAGCCAAAAATACCCTTTTTGAATCAGACGAATTACCCCAAAAAATAATACCATACGACATAAGCGTATGAAAATATGCGAAGTAGACTACTTTTCGTGTTGAAGTGCCACTTATTTCAGATACTGTTCTAATGGTAAATAAAGCAGCATTTAGCTTCTGAACAAGATCCTGGACATGGGCTTTCCACAACAGCTTACTATCTATCCGAATGCCTAGGAACTTGAACTGTTCCATCTCGTTTATAATATGCCTATTCTGTCTGATCAAAATATCGGTTCTTGTTGAATTGTGAGTTAGAAACTGTAAAAACTGAGTCTTACTGTGATTTAGCATCAAATTATTTTCCACAAGCCACGAACGTATTTCATGAACTACATTATTTGATACTGTTTCAATATTACACACAAGATCATTCACTATCAAGCTGGTGTCTTCAGCAAACAGAAATATTTTTGAATCACCTGTAATACTAGAAGGCATGTCATTTATGTAAATAAGAAACAGCAGTGGCCCCAGCACCGACCCTTGGGGAACGCCCCACTTAACAGTGCCCCATTGAGACTGAACATCACTACCACTCTCAATATTGCGGAGAATTACCCTCTGCTTTCTGTTCTTAAAGTAAGAGGCGAACCAATTGTAAGCTACTCCCCTTATTCCATAATGGTCCAACTTCTGCAGTAATATTTTGTGGTCAACACAGTCAAAAGTCTTCGTTAAATCAAAGAATACACCTAGCGTTCGGAACCTTCTATTTAATCCGTCCAAAACCTCACAGAGAAAAGAAAATACAGCATTTTCCGTTGTTAAACCATTTCTAAAACCAAACTGAACATCTGACAGCAAATTATGTGAATTTAAATGCTCCAGTAACCTTGTATATACAACCTTCTCGATAACTTTAGCAAACACCGATGGCACAAAAATAGGTCTAAAATTGTCAACATTATCAATGTCTCCCTTTTTATAAAGTGGCTTCACTACCGAGTACTTTAATCGGTCAGGAAACTGACCACTCCTAAAGCAAAAATTTACAGATATGGCTGAGAACTGGGCTAACATACATAGAACAATACTTCAGTATTCTGCTAGATACCCCGTCATATCCATGAGAGTTCTTGGTCTTTAGTGATTTAATTATTAACTCAGTCTCCCTCTTGTCAGTATCATGGAGGAGCAATTCAGGTAACAGTCTCTGAAAACTTTTTTCTAAGAGCGCTATATGATTCCCTGGTGGGACTAGGTTTCTATTTAGTTCACCTGCTATATTCAGAAAGTGATTATTAAATACTGTACATATATGCGACTTATCAGTAACACGGACATTCCCACTACGCACTGATTCTATATCCTCGACCTGTCTCTGCAAACCAGCAACTTCCTTTACGACTGACCATATGGTTTTAATTTTATCCTGAGACTTAGCTATTCTATCTGCATACCACATACTTTTTGCCTTCCTAATAACATTTTTAAGCACCTCACAATACTGTTTATAATGGACTGCTGCATTTAGATTTTGACTGTTTCTAAAGTTTTGATATAACTGCCACTTCTACAAGATATTCATATCCCTCTAGTCAGCCACCCAGGCTGCCTGTTTGTGCTAGTACCCTGTTTTAAACGTTCTAACGGAAAGCAACTTTCAAAGAGCATGAGAAAAGTCTTGAGAAAAGCATTATATTTATCGTCTACTGTATCAGCGCTATAAACATCTTGCCACTCTTGTTCCTTTATAAGGTTTACAAAGGTCTCTACAGCAACTGGATCAGCTTTCCTGAACAGCTGATAACTATGTTTAACACGTGTTGCAGCACAAAAATGTTTTAAAGTAAAAATTTGTGCATCATGATCTGAAAGGCCATTCACCTTTTTGCTAACAGAATGCCCTTCTAGTAATGAGGAATGAACAAAAATGTTGTCTATGGTTGTTCTACTGTTCCCTTGCACTCTTGTTGGAAAGAATGCGGTTTGCATAAGATTATATGAATTAAAGAGGTCTACCAGCATCCTCTTCCTTGCACAATCACTTATTCAATTAATATTAAAGTCACCACATATCACTAACTTTTTGTATTTCCTATAAAGTGAACCAAGAACCTCCTCTAGCTTTAACAAGCATGTTGTGAAATCGGAGTCTGGGGATCTATAAATAACAACAGTTAGAAGTTTAGCTCCGTTAAATTTAATCACACCTGCACAACATTCAAACACCTTTTCAGTGCAGTACTTTGAAACATCAATTGACTCAAATGGGATGCCGTTTTCCACATACATGGCTACTCCCCCACACCGCAAAGAGCTCCTCGAAAAGCTGCCAGCCAACCTGTATGCTGGTGAAGAAAGCCTCTGAATTATCTCCTTATTTAAGAAGTGTTCAGATATACCAATAACTTCAGAGTCAACATCTATAAGCAGTTCACTAACTTTATCTCTAATACCTTGTATATTTTGATGAAATATACTAATTCCCTCATTACTCGGATACCTAAGCTTTGTCAAAAGTGATTTCCTTGTTAGAGAGACTTCCCTTAAGCAGGAATACCTATCAGC